>NC_092022.1:26740000-26802500 GCF_042242105.1 Pempheris klunzingeri | reverse complement strand
GGTTAAACCGCGCTAACAGCGGATCAGAGCGGAGGAGGCTCGTGTGTCGGCGCCGACAGTCTGAAGCCGAACGCCCGCACAATCTGTCAGCGGAAACACGCCGAGCAGCGCCTCCGTCGCAGCGGACGCCGACCGCTCCTCTGAGGCGCCGCCGTGACTTTTCATCGGCGTCATCTGAGCTTTGTTTACCTTCAGTGTCGGCACTGGTGCTTAACGCTGCAGCAAGGAGACGGATCCTCTGTGGCTGAGGGCGTCCTGATCAAACACAGGACGAGACACAGTAATCAATCAACCAGTCAGTCAGTCAGTCAGTCAGTCAGTCAGTCAGTCAGTCAGTCAGTCTTTATTTATGTAGCACCAGCTCATAACAAATGTTTTAAAGAGACACTTCAGAAAAGAGCAGGTCAAACGTGATGATTCAAGAATTTCATCATAACTAACAGGTATCAGTACTTTTACTGCTAACAGAGTACTTTTACTGCTAACACAGTACTTTTACTGCGTGGTATTAGTACTTTTACTGCTAACAGAGTACTTTTACTGCTAACAGAGTAGTTTTACTGAGTGGTATCAGTACTCTCGTGCTGTTTCCTTACATGTTCCATGTTTTTCGACCTACTTCCTACTAAATAACTGAGATAATGTGACGAAAGGAGGAGAAAAAAACGTCCTGAATGTAGTTTTAGATGAACTCTGTGACGAAGAGGAAGAACAGGAAGAGGAAGAAGATGAGGAGGAAGAAGAACAGGAAGAGGAAGAAGAGGAGGAGGAGGAAGAACAGGAAGAGGAAGAAGATGAGGAGGAAGAAGAACAGGAAGAGGAAGAAGAACAGGAGGAGGAAGAAGAGGAAGAAGAACAGGAAGAGGAGGAAGAACAGGAAGAAGGACAGGAGGAGGAGGAAGAAGAGGAGGAGGAGCTCGTCTTCTCTCTGAAAGCTTTCCGGGAACAATCAGACTTTATACTCAGACAAAGTGAGATCTCATCATACACAATGAAACAATTAACTGTGTGTGCACATAAAACACACAGCGTGTCCCACAGAGACGACCGTTATCATTACAGTTTGATAACGTGCCGGTAAAGCACGACCCGCTGTGCATCATGGGATATGTCGGTGTGCATGTAGGAAGCCCTCTCAGCCAATCAGATTACCAGGCTGAGTTTGTGTTCCTCTGAGGAAACAGTTTCTCCCTGAAGGACCGACTGATTACTGTGTGTGTGTTATCTCCCAGATAACAGCCTGGTACTAAGAGCACAACCAGGAAACTTAATAGGAAAAGTTAATTAATGATGGAAGAAGTCTAATTAGCGGGCGGGTCGAATGCCGGGCAGGTAGGCAGCCGAGTGTCGGCGGTTTGAGTTTCAGTCGTCTCGTGTCGTTTCCCGTCCGACTGACTGAGCACGAACACTGACGGAGCGTTAAATAAAAACCTCAAACAGAGTTAAAAATAATCACCTGCACAGTTCGTTCCTTCAGTTACATCAGCGTCAGTTATAGTTCCTAAATAATAATGAAGAAGAAGAAGTGAAGGAGCCTTTTCTGCCCGTTTTGATCCACAAGCAGTAATTTATGGGCTGAATGATCTGTGACGTACCTGCAGCAAGCTTTAAGACTCTCAATTCATTTTCATATTATTCAAAGTAGAGCTCTGGTATTTTTAACCCTGAGTCCTGTCTGTCCACATCCTGGTGTGTAAAAGACTGATGGGTGCTAAAAGTGTTGGAATTGGTCCAGTAGATCGTCGACTATAAAATTCCTGTTATTGTTAGTTTTGATTCCTGTGTGGCTTCAGTGTTTGAGCAGGTCAGTTTAGATCCAACACAAACAAACTGACTGATGGAGGCAGCAGCAGACCAGCAGCTCCTTTGTTCTGTCAGCTAAAATCAGTGTTTTTATGAATGTAGTCTGGTGTGTGTGCAGAGAGCGATATAACGGCTGTTTGTGGTTAAACTACTGTGTTTAACTTGGATCTACTGGACCAGTTCCAACACTTTTAGTACCTGCCAGTCATTCAGACACCAGGATGTGGACAGAGAGGACCCAGGGTTAGAAATACTGGAGTTCTCTTTAAGATGTAAGAGACAAAAACGGCGACCCCTCTTAGAAACTTTCCCTCCTCCGGTCTCCTGGTGAGAAAAGTTAAAAGAAAAGCCACAGCTCCACCTCCAGTGATGCCCCCTCACTCTTAATCCATCTGAGGGATTAATTTAAGAAAAAAATATGACGTTTAATTCCCCTTTAATCTTCTGCTGCTAATTAATTTGACTAAAATCTACATTTAGAAACACCCACAGGCTGCACTGCCCACCTGACGGAGAAAAAACATGCAATTCTGGAGGAACACACACACACACACACACACACACAGCTCGTCGGGCAGCTTTTGTGTTAATTTCAGATTTTATTACACTGAAATAGAGTCAACAAAGCAAAAAAAGAGGAGAAGCTGACACAGAGAACCTTAAAATAAGCAGATGCGAAGATGTGTGTGTGTGTGTCAGATAAATGTTAAATTTACAGGTGAACTGTGGAGGATAAATCGGATAAAGTCACTTTTTAATCTCTGAAAATGAGTTTTCAAACTGTCCAGATCACATGACATGACTTTTCAGTCACCGCCTTTCAAGTTCATTTAAGGTCAAATGCTATAATAATGCCAGTCGATGACAATAATCACCAGGTTCAGCCATCCAGTGGCTTACATTTTTGATGTCTGTATGACTGGAAGGTGCAAAAAAACCCAGACTCCATTGACAAAAACAGGAATTTTAGCTCACAGAACACAGGAGTCGCTGGTCTACTGTGTTCGTGTTATTGTGTGACAGGAGTTTTAGTTCAGATCCAAACTATCTCTTTAAAAGTCACACAAAGTCCTGTGTTCTGGAGGTAAAACCCAAGCCGTTAAAACACCAAAGACACACAGTAACTACCTTAACAAACTAACTGATCGAGGCAGCAGCAGACAAGCAGCTCCTGTGTTCTGTGAGGTAAAATTACTATTTTTGTCAATGGAGTCTGGTGTGTTTGAGGAGAGTGACTTAACGAATCTTTGACTACAGAGAAGACACCAGACTCCATTCACAAAAACAGTGATTTTACCTCAGAACAGGTTAGTTTAACCCTCACTGACCGTAACTTAACTTGGCTGACATGAATTGATTCCACTGAATTATGTGTAACTCTCCACATTTTAGTTTTATTGCTGTAATTCTGCTGCTGACGTCAGACTGATATTATTTATACTTATTCTATTTATTATCATTATTATTTACTTGATCATACAAACATTTTACTGTTCATTATTGTGTTTTATTCTATTTAGTTTTAACCTTTTACTATATTACTGTTTTATCTTTTATTATTTTATTTGTCATTTGTCATTCAGTTGGTCTCTGAATCCCTTTTTAACATCCTGTGTTTTGTCTTTGAGTCGTATTTGATTTGAGTGGAAGGTGCTGCACAGATGAAGTTTGATGGATTGATTGACGTCTGTGGTGCAGGAGAAGCGGTCGGAGATGGAGGGAGTGAAGCAGCAGCTGGCGGAGGCGGAGAAACAGAAGGACGAGCACAGCGACACCATCGGGAAACTGAAACAGGTAAGAAGAAGAAAGTTTGTAAAATGGGTCACAAAGCAGCCTTTTTCTAATCTCTGAGGTGGCGTCACTTATTTCCCTCTGTGAAGAAGTAAGTCTGTTTTTGTCTCCGCAGGAGATCAAGGACACTGTGGACGGTCAGAGGATTTTAGAGAAGAAGGGAAGCGCCGCGGTGAGAAACTGACGGATGTTGTGACGGACGTAGAGGTGGACAGACAGAATTTAAATAGAGACAAGAGGGAGAGAATATATTTGCAGAGTAATTTAAGAGCAGCAGTGCATGGAAAATAATAATTAGAAAGTAAAGCCCTGACTGTGTGTGTGTGTGTGTGTCTGTGTGTGTGTGTGTGTGTGTGTGTGTGTGTGTGTGTGTGTGTGTGTGTGTGTGTGTGTGTGTGTGTGTGTGTGTGTGTGTGTGTGTGTGTGTGTCTGTGTGTGTCTGTGTGTCTGTGTGTCTGTGTGTGTGTCCAGCTGAAGGATTTGAAGCGGCAGCTGCAGTTGGAGAGGAAGCGAGCCGACAAACTGCAGGAGAGACTTCAGGAGATCCTGACCAACAGCAAGACCAGGACAGGTACAAACACACCTTCACAGTCTGTGTTAAGAAGCGTCCTCTGATTGGTCGGTATCAGTCTGTAAAGAAGCGTCCTCTGATTGGTCGGTATCAGTCTGTAAAGAAGCGTCCTCTGATTGGTCGGTATCAGTCTGTAAAGAAGCGTCCTCTGATTGGTCGATATCAGTCTGTATAAAGAAGCGTCCTCTGATTGGTCGGTATCAGTCTGTGTAAAGAAGCGTCCTCTGATTGGTCGGTATCAGTCTGTGTAAAGAAGCGTCCTCTGATTGGTCGGTATCAGTCTGTAAAGAAGCGTCCTCTGATTGGTCGGTATCAGTCTGTGTAAAGAAGCGTCCTCTGATTGGTCGGTATCAGTCTGTAAAGAAGCGTCCTCTGATTGGTCGGTATAAAGAAGTGTCGTGTCCTCTGGGTCTGAACAGTGAAGCCTTAAAGCTACATTCTTTCTAATGAACAGCCGTTATTTCGCTCTCTGCACACACGCCAGACTCCATTGACAAAAACAGTGATTTTAGACAGAACAGGACACAGGAGCTGCTGGTCTGCTGCTGCCTCCATCAGTTAGTCTGTTTTGTGACTTTGGTGATTTGAAAAGTTAGTTTGAATTCAACACATTATTTGTGTTACACACAATGACACAAACTAACCGATGGAGGCAGCAGCAGACCAGCAACCCCCTTTGTCCTGTGAGCTAAAATCACTGTTTTTGTCAATGGAGTTTTGTATCTACAAGTCATTTAGACAGCAGCATATATAAAAACTGTGCCCAGGTTTAAAGCCCCTGGACAACCAGCAGGTGATAAACACCGTGTAGCTCCTTTCACTGTCGATGGACCAGAACCTGATGTGACACTGAAACTATCAGGTAGTAGAGTATTTAATGTGTGTGTGTGTGTGTGTGTGTAACGTGGCCGATGGGTCCGATGATCGGCGGCGTGCTCACCCTGCATCAGGGTTGGTTCTGGCTCAGTCCGGAACCTGCTGCTCAATAATTAATGCAGCGCTCTGATTCCCAGAGCTGACGTGGACACACTGGCGTCTGCTGGCCAAATACACACACACACACACACACACACACACACACACACACACACACACACACACACTTTGTGTTTGTTTCTGTTTAACTGATCCTTTTTCCAGCTTGTTATTCATCTTTTGTTGTAGATCTGTCTCTTCCCTTTGTTGAACAGTCCTGCTGTCACACTGTTTTTACTGTTTACACACACACACACACACACACACACACTCCAGTCCTCAGCATCATGTATTATCAATGAGCAGTGATGAATCTTTAAAAGGCTCTTCTGCACAAACCTGAGAATCAGACATTTTAAAGTAGCCTACTTATCTCTGTGCCCACTCACTGCACCTGCTTTAAAGGGACGGTCCGCTGCTTTAAAGGGACGGGCAGCTGCTTTAAAGGGACAATCTGCTTCTTTAAAGAGACGGTCCACTGCACTAAATTGATAGGCCGGTGGATTAAGGGGACAGTCTGATGCATTAAAGGGTGAGTCCACAGCTTTAAGGGGACAGTCTGATGCATCAAAGGGTTAGTCCACTGCATTAAAACTACCCCTTGACTCCCCCCTTGAACCAGCTGGTTCGTCCTGACAGTGCTGCTGCTGACAGAGAGTTGGTCTCACAGTGTGAAGTGTTTAACAAAGAAGGCCTTTCCAGCGCTGCACATAGAGACAAGATGGAGGACGCACTCGAGTTAACAGCCCGAGGTGTGTTTACTCTGTGGACACTTGCTCAGTCTCTTGCCCAGTTTCCATGATCCGATGTGCGTTAGGATCTCGTCACCCGCCTCAGTGGACACCCCTCAGGAGTGTCTGATAGTTCAGACGGGTTTTAAAGCTCTGGTGTGTTGAGTTAAATGCTGAAAAGTTTGACTGGACCCTGGTGCAAAGCTGTTCACTCTTTCACCACAGCAGTGAGGCGAGAGGTGAAGTTACTCTTTAAAGGGGCAGTCCGCAGGTTTAAAGAGTTGTGTTTGGTGTGAACTTGACCCTCTGATCAGGATCTGATGTCTCGTCCTTCCGTCTCTGCAGGTCTGGAGGAGCTGGTTCTGTCAGAGATCAGCAGTCCCAGTCGGACCCAGCAGACCGGAGACTCGTCCTCCGTCTCCTCCTTCTCCTACAGAGACATGATGAAGGAGGCTCAGCCGGCCAATCAGAACAAGGTGGGCGGAGCCTAAAGCACAGTTTTACTTCCTTAAAGTCCCGTCTGTCGTCTTTCGCTCTCTCTGCCCTAAATCATGTGACCTGTTATCTCGGGGTCGTGACCTCTAGAGGCAGCCTGGCCTCTCTGGTTATGACAGCTGTTACCATGGCGACGTGCTGACGTGGTGATGACAGGCTGAACTCTCTCCCTCTTTGTCCTCCGTCTCTGTTTTTCGAGTCATTATATTTTACATTTATTTTCCCAGGAGTCTTTGAAGTCCCTCTGCTGTTATTTTTAGTTCCTTTACTGTTTCATCCTGGTGTGTGTGTGAGTGTGTGAGTGTGTGAGTGTGTGTGTGTGTGTGTGTGTCCGTGAGTGTGTGTGTTTCTATTGATAGAAACACTGTAAATAGAGCTGACAGGTTCAGTTTATATAGCTGAGTGTTTCTGTCACATTTTGAGACTCTGCAGATTCGACCATCAGGTCAGTTTACTGTGGTGGTTCAGTCGTCATTAGCAACCGCATCACATGACAAAAGAGAGGCCTGTGTGTGTGTGTGTGTGTGTGTGTGTGTGTGTGTGTGTGTGTGTGTGTGTGTGTGTGTGTGTGTGTGTGTTGACGTTTTCATTTTATCTCAAAGCCCTCGGATTCTTCAAATTACCTCATGCAGTGTGTTTTTTTACGTTCAGTGTGAGCTGACCGAGTAGAACAGGTGGTGTGAGGTTATGAAATGTGCGTCATCAGTAACATACAGTAATAAACAACAAGCAACGTCCACCCACTTTAAAGGGGAACTTGTTTAGAGGAGGTGTGTCTAAACTTGGGTCCTATTTGTACTAAAAGTGCTGGAATTTAACCACAAACAGCCGTTATATCTCTCTCCAAAGTCACCAGACTCCATTGACAAAATCAGTGATTTAAGCTCACAGAACACAGAAGCTGTCGGCCCACTGATATCTTGATCAGTTAGTTTGTTTTGTGTTATTGTCTGACTTTGGCAATTTAAATGGTTTGTTGGGATCCAACAGAACTTTTTTTTTAAACACACAATCCAGGCAGCGGTGGAGCAGCAGCTCCTTTGTCCTGCGAGGGAAAATCACTGTTATTGTTAAAGGAGTCTGGTTGGGATCCACTGGACCAGTTCCAAACGTTTCTGAACATACTCATCATTTAGATACCAGAATATGTCAAAATTCATTCTGCTACTGCTGCCTCCATCAGTTAGTTTGTGTTATTGTGTGAAACAACCCTTTAAAATGCCAAAGTCAACCAACTTAACAAAGTAGACCAGCAGCTCCAATGTTCTGTTTGGTAAAATTACTTTTTTGTCAGACCTGGAAGATCCTTTTGGTTTAACCACAAACAGCCGTTCTATCGGCACCAGACTCCATTCACAAAAACACTGATTTTACCTCCCATTGCACACTATATTATTAATAGTGATAATGATTATTTGGCCATGGACATGGCTGATGTTTATTTTAGCTGTAAAATCTCTGTAAAATGTCACGTTAGCTTGTTAAATGGACCTTTTTGAACCCCCCCTCGGCCCCGTCTGTCTCCCTCTGAGGAGAAAACGCGGTGCCATTACTCACGGCGCTGTTTATTTGGTTGTCATGACTTGGCGAGTGGTTTGACGTCTTGTTTCTGCTTCAGCCGCTCGTCCTCAAAGTGGAGAGAGAGCGGACGGCCGTTAGTTCGAACAGAAGCACTGCAGAAGACAGCTGAGTCACATTAGAACCACGTATTTATGTATAAAGAACAGACCTGCTGTTACTCTGATCCCCTCTGACACTTCCTGTCCCGTCCAGGTCACGTGATGAGAGCTGGAGTTGAATCCTAAAACCCTGTCTGTGTCTGTGCTGTGATACTGACTCTGTCTCTGTCCGTCAGTCCGGAGGAGGAAGCCCTCAGTCTCAGCGTCCCGCCGAGCTGTCGGACGACGAGGTCGGCGAGTTGTTCCAGCGGCTCGCCGAGGTCCAGCAGGAGAAATGGATGCTGGAGGAGAAGGTGAGGAGAGCTCCCCTCCCCCCGTTACCGTGACAACCACATCTCCGTCTGTCCTCCTCTCGTCAAACGTAACAAACAAACCAGTCAGAGAGAGGCAGAGCTCCGCCGCGTCCTCCTCTGACGTCGTCGCTCTGCTTCGTGGAGGTTTTTAACGCTTCGCTTGATGCCTCGAGTCGACAAGTCGGGTCAACAATGAAAAGTTCAGCCTGTTTTTAGAGGAAGGTTTATGTTTTTAGATGCATTATTAATGTCCTCTGCAGTATTCAATATTTCTGTTTGGAGGTCAGGCCGGATGTCACGCTGACGCTGCAACAATTCACCTGTCCGTCGATCACTTCACGGCCAAATCTGATTTTACAGTTTCAGCTGCCGGCGGAGCTCCGTCAGGTAGCAGCTGCTCCTCCAAACACGCTTAAAATACGTAAAACAACACGTATGACACGTGTTAGAGTCTCAATAAGGAAATGTGTTGTTGTTTTACAGATTGGAGACTCAACCGCCAGACAGTTAGTTAAAAAACTACAGAATTAGTGGTATTCAGATCATTAATTATTACAGATTAAACTACTCAGTGAATTAAAATGAGCTCCACCTGTAGAATATATATGATATATTATTACACAGCGTTGTTAAATACTCTTATTTCTGTAGAGCAGACCGTTGCTATGGATGCTATAATATAATATAATATAATACCTCCATTTTGACAGCAGGTCTTTAACTGTAACAGAGTATTTCTGACCTCTGGCTGTTTTCCGTCTCCTTCAGGTGAAACATCTGGAGGTGAGCTGTTCGTCGATGGCTGAAGATATCTGCAGGAAGAGCGCCATCATAGAGACCTACGTGATGGACAGCCGCATAGGTAACACACACACACACGCACACACACACACATCCTATTCAGACGTCAGCTGGGCCGGACATTAGCCATCAGCTCCCTGGTATGAGGTCGGCGTCTGGGAGATTCACATCGACTGAGCGGTCGGGGCGAATCTGGAGGAATCCAAACATCTGAGGATGAGGAAGAAGACTTGGGAACTTTGCCATTTTCCATTTGCTGCAAACAAAACACACTGATCTCTGCGGCGAGCTTTTCCCCGTCACATCCCGCCTCGTCAAAATCTGAAACCGAGTCAGAAAGCCGAGAGCGGAAATGTCTAATGATGGGCACTATCCAGGTGCATTGTGGGAAATGCAGGATCCAGTCTTTTTGGAGTTTGGAGCGACCATTTCTGGAGACAGTGCTACTAAATGTTATACCTTTTATAGTGTGAAATATGCCCCCATTTTAGTTTATTAGTTTTTTTCATGATGAATAAATGTGCAGATATTAAGGACGTGTTTGTTTACGGCCCAAACCAGGAGGCTGTTGGTCCGTCTCCTTCGCTCCTGGTCTGTTTCTGACGGACGCAGCGTCAAGCAGCTCAGAGCAGAGGAGGCAGCAGGAAGTCAGACAGACAAACAGCAAAGAGAATCAGCTCAGTTTTCAAAATAAAAGCCCCCCTGCAGACTGTCAGTGGTATGTTCCAGCAGCACATCAGTATTATTCTCTAATGGGGGGGCACCAGGCCAGACGTCAGCCGCTCAGAGGGTTTTTAACACCATGACGACCAGAGGTTCATCTGGGATGGAGAAACACTCTGACTGTGACTTTAGCTGCTGTCTGTAGCTGCAGCACAACAAAGCAGGAAGTACATCCAAGAAACACATTTAAAGCAGCAGAAGAAGAAACGAGGCCTGTTTGGTCCTGTTAGAGACACATTTAAAGCAGCAGAAGAAGAAACGCTGCCTGTTGGATCCTGTTAGAAACACATTTAAAGCAGCAGAAGAAGAAACGAGGCCTGTTTGATCCTGTTAGAAACACATTTAAAGCAGCAGAAGAAGAAACGAGGCCTGTTTGGTCCTGTTAGAAACACATTTAAAGCAGCAGAAGAAGAAACGCGGCCTGTTTGATCCTGTTAGAAACACATTTAAAGCAGCAGAAGAAGAAACGAGGCCTGTTGGATCCTGTTAGAAACACATTTAAAGTAGCAGAAGAAGAAACGCTGCCTGTTGGATCCCGTTAGAAACACATTTAAAGCAGCAGAAGAAGAAACGCGGCCTGTTTGATCCTGTTAGAAACACATTTAAAGCAGCAGAAGAAGAAACGCGGCCTGTTTGATCCCGTTAGAGACACATTTAAAGCAGCAGAAGAAGAAACGCGGCCTGTTTGATCCTGTTAGAGACACATTTAAAGCAGCAGAAGAAGAAACGCGGCCTGTTTGATCCTGTTAGAAGCTCCAACATCAGTTTAACTACCAAACCAGCTCAACCTGAGCAGGAGAAACTCTCTGAAACACTCCTGATGGAGATGGAGCCTCGTGGAGGACGGAGCAGTTAGTCAGTTTCTTCAGCTTCTCAGATTTGGACTTTGTTGTCTAAATCTGTCCCTCACAGGTCTGCAGACTTTAGAGGCTCGTCACTAAATCCCTCCGGTTTAGCAGCGTGAGCCACGTGTGCAGTAAAGAAGGCCGTCAGCTGGTCGGAGCTTTGAAGCCGCTCACATTATTTCCCTCTGAAGTGACGTTTGGTAGACGAGTCGGTTATCAGGAGCTCCTGTAGAAAGAGGCGTCGGAGTGATGAGGTAGAATAAAGTGCATCAGTCAGCAGGAAGTGAGGCGGCTCCGCACGCCGTTTATCTGACGATGACACTTCATTAATCTACCGCTTCAGTTACCCACGCTCAGGTTCACGGGGACGAAACCACAGAAGAAGACCACAGAAACAGCACGTTCATTCAGTGTGTTTAACCTGAGGCGTCTTTAGTGTGTGTGCTGATCGATCGCAGTGATCAGCTAATGATCGGTGTGTAGTAATGACTTCAGTGAGAGGAGCTGAATCCTCATATTTCACATTTAATCTCATGCGATGCTCCATTTTAGCACAGTGACGCTGAGTGTGTGTGTGTGCTTTAATAACTATCAGCTGATTTATTGTTTGATCACACACCCACTCCTCTATAAAAGCTCACATCAATAAGAGCACGGGGCTGTTGTCTCATTTTGATACAACATTTATTTTGTTTTTCATTATTTTATTTCTCTTTTCACAGTTTAGTTTATTGAGACTTTCAGGAGTTCTAGAACAGTGATTAATCAATTAGTTTTCAGCTATGACATTAATCACCAGCTACTTTGATGATTGATTAGCCTTCTTCAAACACACCAGAGTCCATTCACATAAACGGCAATTTTACCTCACAGGACACAGGAGTTTGTGTCATTGTGTTATTAACTAACCCCTTAAAACACAAAAGTCACTCAGTAACCAGCTTAACAAAGTAAACCAGCTGTCTGTTTGGTAAAATTACTTTTTTGCCAGACCTGGAAGATCCTTTTGGTTTAACCACAAACAACCGTTATATCCCTCTGCACACACACCAGACTACATTCACTAAAACAGGGATTTTAGAGAACAGGACACAGGAGCTGCTGCTCTGCTGCTGCCTCCATCAGTCAGTGTGTTTGTCTTACTGTGTAACTTAAGGGTTCTAACAGGTTTGGTCAGATCCAAAACAATGTTTATGTAACACTCAGTAACACAAACACACTGACTGATGGAGGCAGCAGCAGAGCAGCAGCTCCTGTGTCCTGTTCTCTAAAATCCCTGTTTTAGTGAATGTAGTCTGGTGTGTGTGCTGTTTGTGGTTAAACCAAAAGGATCTTCCAGGTCTCTCTCTGTAGGGATCCTTTCCATGATGCTGTCACACACTTAGAATAACACTCTGAGCCTGTCAGTGGATCAAACAAGCTCTTTTAGTGGACCTACTGTGATCAGGTGCAGTTGTCCCAAAGGATCACGTTGCAGCCATTGCAGCCCGTTTGGTGTCTGCTGGCTGAGGTGATCTACTGGACCAGTTCCAACACTTTTACTACCTACCAGTCACTCACACACCAGGATGAGGACAGATACCCTTTAACCATTTACTGAAAACCTTCTTAGTCATTTTTGATTTGAGACAGAAGAGCAGCGACTGTTGATTTCGTCTCCAGCAGAAACTCTCTGAGTCACTCTGTGTGAAATGTGCTGTACTAATAGTTACCTTTCCTCCGGCCCTCCTCTCCTTCCTCATCCTGCTCTCCTCCTTGTTCACGCTGGGTTTTTTTTTTTTTTCCATCCTGCTGTTTTCAATTTCATGTTTGACTGGTTTAATTCTCCTCTCTCTCTCTCCATCCCACTCCCATTAACACTGTAATAATGGTAAATCTAATGGGCAGTAAAGTGAGAGCTGAGCTGCTGCTGCAGACTGGACTGGAGTCACAGAGTGTGTGTGTGTGTGTGTGTGTGTGTGTGTGTGTGTGTGTGTGTGTGTGTGTGTGTGTGTGTGTGTTCAAACAGCTGCAGTATCAAATATTTAGTGCACACACACACACACACACACACACACAGTTATATACGTCCAGTGTTCATCTACATTCAGTGAAACCTTGTTGTGTAGACCTGACTGTGTGTGATGGTCATCATCAGGTCGCTCTGGAAGAGCTGCACTCTGTAACGTCTCGTTATTTTCTCCAACCTGAATGAAGCCGCATTAATAAAACAGATCAGAGCTGCAAAGTAAAGTTGATCTTATCTTATTAGTCCATTAGTTGATCAGTAGAAAACTAATCGGTGGCTAGTTTGGTGGTCGACTGATCATTTTTAGTCCTTTTCTTCAGGAAAAAACTCGCCGTGACGTTTCTCCTCCCGTTTCCACGGCGACGCTATGACATCACATCAGGACCGTTATAGATAAGAATTGAACTGTGGAGGAAAAACAGTTTTTTCTCTCTGTAAAGTTCTGACTTTATAATCTCAGAGCACGGACAAGTTTTTATTCTCACTAGTTTGTCGGTATTTTACGACTTTAATCTCAGAAATTCAGAGTTTTTCCTCTGGATGTGACCTCGACCCTCAGCAGTCTGAATACTACAGCTGTAACAATCACTCAATTAATTGATTAGTCAATCAGACAAATAATCAGTGACGAGTTAAACTGACTCATCATTTTCCTTTTACAAGCACAAAATTCCAAAAATCACATTTTACAGTTTTTTCATCAGAATAAATTGAATATTTGCATTTTTGTC
Organism: Pempheris klunzingeri; assembly: GCF_042242105.1. Classification (NCBI taxonomy): domain Eukaryota; kingdom Metazoa; phylum Chordata; class Actinopteri; order Acropomatiformes; family Pempheridae; genus Pempheris; species Pempheris klunzingeri. The sequence continues at coordinate 26,789,054 of NC_092022.1, read as the reverse complement.
CCACAAACTGAGATATTTAAGGAGGTCGCTGCAGCCTGACGACTGAGAGACCAAACAGAAAATAATCATCAGCTGCATCGATTAGCTAATCACTGATTAGTTTTCTGACTAATTGATGAATTGACTGATTGTTGCACCTCCTCCTTCGACTCTGTGCGTTTTTCTAGGACAAAACAATCAGATAAGATTAAAGATCATCAAGTTAAAAACAACATGAAAACAGATTATTCTTTTAATTCGGTGACGAGGAAAAACTATCCACGATTAGTTTCCTGTTGATCAATGAACGGACTGATTGTTGCAGCTCCGTCAGTCAGTTCAGGTCACGTGTTGGTGAAAACACACATCAGCACGCAGGTAAACACGGCTACAGGTGTTCAGCTGTTAAATATTTACAGCTCACACTCACACACACTCTGCACAGTCAGCACCTCCTGTGTGTGTGTGTGTGTGTGTGTGTGTGTGTGTGTGTGTGTGTGTGTGTGTGTGTGTGTGTGGTAGTAAAACTGTCTAATTTACAACTGAGCTTCATAAAAACACCACAAACCAACATCCTCCTCTCTTGTTTCCTCCTTTCCCCCCTCAGTTTGTCTGTCAGGTGAGTTTCCCCCCTCAGTTTGTCTGTCAGGTGAGTTTCCCCCCTCAGTTTGTCTGTCAGGTGCTGTTTCAGCATCACTCCAGCAGACACTGCTTACTGTCGCTGCTGAGTAAACGACACATTCATCACCTCATTACAGCCTTCATGTACATATGGGGAGGAGGAGGAGGAGGAGGAGGAGGAGGAGGAGGGTTATTATTACCACAGCTGCACCATCTGTAGACGCTATATGGCCAAAAGTATGCGGACAGTTTAAATAGTGCTGTCAGTCTTCTTCTATGGTCCCATTTAATGCACAGTGATCAGCTGCGCCCTCAGGCTGCTCGTTAATCAGACACATTTCATTTGGACTCTTTATATTTATTTTCCTGCTTGTTGTCTAAAACCCGTCCTCACAGCAGTGGCGCTTTGCTGTCCGCCGCCTCTGACGTTCTGACTTTAGACGTTAGCGTTAGCACATTGGACCTGAGATCAGAGGGTGTGATTTGCTAACGTTGATCAGGACTTTAAGAACTAAACGTTTGAACAGTCACCTTTAGTGTTGTTTGCTCTACATCCACCTCCTGGTCCATCAAACCTAAACTGGAATCCCACAAAGCTGCACGAAACCACAGACTTTCTCATCGTCCGTGTTTGTTGCCGAGATCGGATGAACTCAGTACTTTATCTTTTCCATCCGTCCGTCCGTTGTCCTCGTCTTCGCGGTGGCAGCAGGCTAAGCAGGAAGCTCCAGACGTCCTTATCCAGGGCAACACTTCCCAGCTCCTCCTGGGGGACCCCAGGGCGTTCCCAGGCCTGATGGGATATGTAATCCCTCCAGGGGGCTCTGGGGTTTCCTCCCAGTCTGCAGCAGCTCTACTCAAACTCATTCTGTGATCTCTCTCTCTCTCTCTCTCTCTCTCTCTATATATATATATATATATATATATATATATATGTATATACGACCACAGACTGTATCAGAAGTGGGCGGAGCCACCGTGAAGTCACCCGATATGAAGCCTTGAGTTTGGCTTCATGGGCGACACCATCTTGGCTTTTTGGAGCCAGAAGTGAGGTTTATTTAAAGACCCTCAGAGAAGTCGCCTCATTTCCTCATTGACTTCCATTCAATCAGACTTCAGTGGAGTCGCCCCCTGCTGGACACTAGAGAGGAAGCAGCTTTAAGGCTCCCCAGCATCGGCTTCACTGTTCAGCCCCAGAGGACACCGACACTCTTTATAGACTGATACCGACCAATCAGAGGACGCTTCTTTACACAGACTGATACCGACCAATCAGAGGACGCTTCTTTATACAGACTGATACCGACCAATCAGAGGACGCTTCTTTACACAGACTGATACCGACCAATCAGAGGACGCTTCTTTATACAGACTGATACCGACCAATCAGAGGACGCTTCTTTATAGACTGATACCGACCAATCAGAGGACGCTTCTTTACAGACTGATACCGACCAATCAGAGGACGCTTCTTTACAGACTGATACCGACCAATCAGAGGACGCTTCTTTATAGACTGATACCGACCAATCAGAGGACGCTTCTTTATACAGACTGATACCGACCAATCAGAGGACGCTTCTTTATAGACTGATACCGACCAATCAGAGGACGCTTCTTTACAGACTGATACCGACCAATCAGAGGACGCTTCTTTATAGACTGATACCGACCAATCAGAGGACGCTTCTTTACACAGACTGATACCGACCAATCAGAGGACGCTTCTTTACAGACTGATACCGACCAATCAGAGGACGCTTCTTTATACAGACTGATACCGACCAATCAGAGGACGCTTCTTTACACAGACTGATACCGACCAATCAGAGGACGCTTCTTTACAGACTGATACCGACCAATCAGAGGACGCTTCTTTATACAGACTGATACCGACCAATCAGAGGACGCTTCTTTATACAGACTGATACCGACCAATCAGAGGACGCTTCTTTACACAGACTGATATCGACCAATCAGAGGACGCTTCTTTATAGACTGATACCGACCAATCAGAGGACGCTTCTTTACACAGACTGATACCGACCAATCAGAGGACGCTTCTTTACAGACTGATACCGACCAATCAGAGGACGCTTCTTTACACAGACTGATACCGACCAATCAGAGGACGCTTCTTTAGACAGACTGATACCGACCAATCAGAGGACGCTTCTTTATAGACTGATACCGACCAATCAGAGGACGCTTCTTTACAGACTGATACCGACCAATCAGAGGACACTTCTTTATACAGACTGATACCGACCAATCAGAGGACGCTTCTTTACAGACTGATACCGACCAATCAGAGGACGCTTCTTTACAGACTGATACCGACCAATCAGAGGACGCTTCTTTATACAGACTGATACCGACCAATCAGAGGACGCTTCTTTATACAGACTGATACCGACCAATCAGAGGACGCTTCTTTACAGACTGATACCGACCAATCAGAGGACGCTTCTTTATACAGACTGATACCGACCAATCAGAGGACGCTTCTTTATACAGACTGATACCGACCAATCAGAGGACGCTTCTTTACAGACTGATACCGACCAATCAGAGGACGCTTCTTTATACAGACTGATACCGACCAATCAGAGGACGCTTCTTTATACAGACTGATACCGACCAATCAGAGGACGCTTCTTTATACAGACTGATACCGACCAATCAGAGGACGCTTCTTTAGACAGACTGATACCGACCAATCAGAGGACGCTTCTTTATAGACTGATACCGACCAATCAGAGGACGCTTCTTTACAGACTGATACCGACCAATCAGAGGACACTTCTTTATACAGACTGATACCGACCAATCAGAGGACGCTTCTTTACAGACTGATACCGACCAATCAGAGGACGCTTCTTTACAGACTGATACCGACCAATCAGAGGACGCTTCTTTATACAGACTGATACCGACCAATCAGAGGACGCTTCTTTATACAGACTGATACCGACCAATCAGAGGACGCTTCTTTACAGACTGATACCGACCAATCAGAGGACGCTTCTTTATACAGACTGATACCGACCAATCAGAGGACGCTTCTTTATACAGACTGATACCGACCAATCAGAGGACGCTTCTTTATACAGACTGATACCGACCAATCAGAGGACGCTTCTTTATACAGACTGATACCGACCAATCAGAGGACGCTTCTTTACAGACTGATACCGACCTGCCGTCACCGCTGACCTTATCTTTTAATCTTCTGTCTGGGAGAACAGCAGCGTTTGTTCTTTATTTCAGTTTAACTGTCCTGCAGACTGTGTGAAAACAGGGTCTGTGGAGCTGGTGGGTCTGACCTGGTCTGACCTGGTCTGACCTGGTCTGACCTGGTCTGACTGAGCTCCTGCCATCTGGTCTCGTCTCTTCGGGGTTCCAGCTGGACTGAAACCACTCAGTCGTTCTTTATTTCTGTTGCCGTCGGCCTGTTTGTGGTCGTCTGGCTGCTGCTTCCTTCCTGTTCCAGGTTTATTAGACAACTTTTCCTCCCTGACATTCACAGGATATGAGACAGCAGTGGTGCTGATGTTCAGACAGAAACTATGGGATGGATGGACGGTGATGAACTCCAACAACTTTATTGATCCTGCTTTGCTCTGCTGCCACCGTCAGGTCAACATGTTCACGTGTCCGATACCTTAAACAGAATGTCAGACCTCCATGGGCTCCTATTAGCACGCTAACACGCTAACACGCTCCACAGCAACACGTTAGCGCTCTTCTTTAGCTTCTTTAGCTTCTTTAGCAGCTGCTGGCGCGGTCGCAGACTCTTCATGCTGATTTGCGATGGTTTGATGCGACGTAGCTGCAAACTAAATGAACCCCTGGTGGACTGACTGAGGATCAGAGCTCCTGGCAGAGGGTTTAGTTCTGCTGCGCTGCATCAGCAGAAACACACAGTGACACTTTACTCTGGTCAACGGCCACTAAAGAGTCTGTTTACTGGTTCCAGCGGAGGTCACTAACTCCTCTCCTCGCCTCCTCTCCTCGTCTCCTCCTCAGATGTGTCGGGCAGCGCCGTCGGAGGTCACGGAGGCTCTCAGGGAGACAGAGGAGGTCTGGGTTCGGTCCTCAGAGATCTGGTGAAGCCGGGAGACGAGAACCTGAGAGAGATGAACAAGAAGCTGCAGAACATGTTGGAGGAGCAGCTGACCAAGAACATGCACCTGCAGAAGGTAACACACACACACACACACACACACACACACACACACACACAGAAACACACACACACACACACACACACACACACACACACAGACACACACAGAAACACACAGAAACACACACACAGAGACACACAGACACACACACAGAAACACACACACACACAGAAACACACACACACACACACAGAAACACACACACACACACAGAAACACACACACAGAAACACACACACACACACACACACACACACACACACACACACAGAAACACACACACACACACACACACACACACACACACACAGAAACACAGAAACACACACACACACACACAGAAACACACACACACACACACACACAGAAACACAGAAACACACACACACACACACACACACAGAAACACACACACACACACACACACACACACAGAAACACACACACACACACACACACACAGAAACACAGAAACACACACACACACACACAGAAACACACACACACACACAGAAACACAGAAACACACACACACACACACAGAAACACACACACACACACAGAAACACACACACACACACAGAAACACAGAAACACACACACACACACACACACACACACACACACACACACACACAGAAACACAGAAACACACAGACACACATTTATGTTCCATGGTAGGTAAAATATAAATATGCAGCCGGCCAGAGCAGAATATAAGAAGAAACTCAAAGATTAAAGACGTAAACTTATGAGAAAGAAGGTTATGAAGTCAGACTGTGATTAAAGTCACAAGTTTATGAAAAACAAGTGTAAAAATGTTTCTGGGCTAAAATCTGAGAATTTCATCATCAAGCAAGTTTGGTCGTCCACAGACGGTTCAGCAGAGACTTCCTGTACCTGTGTCAGGTGTGTCAGACAGCTCTGCTCTAAGACAGGTGCATTGTGGGACCAGGTGGATCGAAGCGTCGTCCGGGTCACGTTTTAAAGGCGGAGCCACGTGCGAGTGTCGGACTTAAACCGATGCGCTCGTCCGATGGATTTAACGTGAATGTGAGCGTCACTGCACAGGGCTTCTGGGTAATGTAGTTCACTGCTCAGGTTACATAAGGCGGCTTTAAATCAACACAATGGACGACGTGTGTGTGTGTGTGTGTGTGTGTGTGTGTGTGTGTGTGTGTGTGTGTGTGTGTGTGTGTGTGTGTGTGTGTGTGTGTGTGTGTGTGTGTGTGTGTGTGTGAGTGAAGCGTTGCCATGTGGTGGGCGGTGGTAACTGTTCCCATGACGATGAGCAGGAACAGCATAGATTCACACATGCTGTGTGTGTGTGTGTGTGTGTGTGTGTGTGTGTGTGTGTGTGTGTGTGTGTGTGTGTGGACCTCCCTCTGGGCGATCTGTCCTCCCACACACACACACTCTGCAGGAGAGAAACTTCATCATTTTGTCATTTCAGTTCAACAGGAGACAAATGAACTCAGTTCTCGTCGTGTCTGATCAGAAACCAAGTACTTCCTGGTTCTGGATCGCCGGTCGGATCAAGTCGGTCTCCAGGACGCTGGGACGGTTTCACCGACAACCGGTCGATCAGTCGACTGTGAAAATAATCGATAGCCGCAGTTGGAGTCGGGATCAAACTCTCACAATGTGACGCTGCCGCAACACGTGACCGCAAACCAGCCAATCAGAACACAGCAGGAAGTAGGGACAGGCGTCGTTAGCATGTTAGCATGTTAGCATGTTCCTGTTTAAATGGATCTAAAATAAAAACTAAAAGAGATTCAAGTTGATGACGTCACTGAATGAGGTTTCCCTGTGGGGGCCAGAGAGAGACGAGAACATCGCTTCGGACTGTTGGTCGGAAGAAATTAGACATTTGAGGACGACTCTGAGAAACTGGGACGTTTTACAGGCTATAAAAAATCAATCTAACGTCCATTTAGAAGCTCTTCTGGACCTTTTGATCACATCACATGGTCCTCATGAGCAGATGTCATTAAACTGTCTCTCTCTCTCTGTAGGACCTGGAGCTTCTGTCCCAAGAATTAGTCCGTCTCAGTAAAGAGAGCAGTCCCGGTGGGAGTGCAGCCGGGTCGGGATGAGACTATCGCCTGGATCCTTCCGTCCATCCTCTTTCTCCTCATTCATCTCAGTTGGAAGGGAAAGTGTGGGCTGGGCTCAGACTAACACCCGGAACTGACATTTCTTCATTTTCCGTTCCCTGCGTTCATCAGTCTGAAACCTGCTCTGGGCTCTGACTAAATGCTGGAACTTGTCCACCTATTGCTTCTCAATGACAAGACTAGAGGGAATGGAAAAGTTAGGCTCAACTCATGTATGTAGGTGTCGAATGTACTGTAATTAGACTGCACCGCTCAGTTCTCCTGAGTCCTGGCTACCACCTGGAAAACACACATAACGGACTAAATCTTTATTTCCACCTGTCTCTTGGGTCCTGGCTATGTCCTGGACAGCCTGTCTGCAACTAAGTCACGCTAAATATCTGGGCCCTGTCTATAACCTGAATTGTTTGAGATTTAAAACTGACTGTAAGTTAACGCCACTTTAACATTCGTTCATCATCTCAGAAATAAAAGGTCGACTTACACGCTTTTCTTCCTGAGCTTTCAGCCACGTCAAGGCCGGGCCACTTAAAACACCATCTCCATGACAACCGAGCAAAGAGCAGCCGCTGATGAAGGCCATGAGATGTGGCTGAGAGCTCAGTTTCAGTTCCCATCCCGCCTACCTTTCTCACCTTGACACGGCCGACCAATCAGAGAGGGTGCTGGGTGTGATGTCAGAGCTTTGTCCTGAAACGAAGACGTCAACTTGATGTGTTTGTCGGCGTGGCTATTTCACGGAGCACAAATTACTCATTTAAACAGATTGTATGTTTCCATTTTTATTAATGGAGCTTTTATTTTTGAGTCGGGCCGTGGTTATTTCCTGGACTCAGCGCCTGTTATCACCAACTGTCTGTTTTTATTTATTACTTTTCATACGCTCACGTCTCCTGTTACAGCTCCTGTCACGGCTCATGGCCCAGACTATTTGCTGGATTTTAAAGGCCGTCACAGTCATCATTTACATACTGTTACTCGGGGGGTTTGATTCTATAACAGAACGTTATGATTCCTTTATTTTGAAATTTGAAAAAAAAAATGCATGAAAATCTGAAGTTCAGAACGATAAAATTTACTTTTTTCTTTTGGAAAAAACTGAAAATGATGATTTGGGGTTTTTTCCACCTGGGAAGCAAAATGTCTCAAACGAAACCTGAACTTTTGTTTGCTTTGTTTTTTAGCTTTTTATCTCCAGGGCCGCGTCTATATCTTGGATCACATGAACTGTAATTTATCTTGCACTATTCATTGTTGGTGACTTATTTCCATTCCCACTGGGGACACCAAATAGTGCAGCAACACAAGAGAAACTGTCGGCTTTGAGTTCTTTCTGTTTTCTTTGGGCCGGGTCTACTTCCTGCTTCAAACGATGTGTTATTATTATTATAATTATTATTATTTTGTTCGTATCTTTAAATCTGCTTCTGTTCTGTGATTTTGTAAAAAAAAAAAAAGACAAAGTTTAACTTTTTGACAGGAAGTGAGACACAAACACTTCCTGTCTGCTCTGCCTTTAAGTCTTCTCTTGGACTCTGACTACGTCCTGGATTGATTGTCCGCCACAGACTGCTTCTGATGACCGGGCTCTGACTATATCTTGGACTGTGATTTCTGTTGTAACTGCCTGTATATTTCTGCTTTATTTTTGTTTGTACTCTTCAGATGTCTGCTGTTTAAAGTCTCAGCCTGTTTTCAGTGCAGCTTCAAGAAGGAAAAATAGTTTTGTGTGTCTTTTATTTGGCCGAAGATCATTTAGACCAAAGGTTGGGACGTGACTACACGTTGGAATGATGCACAAAGTCGCCGCACTGGAAACACTGAATCTCTGGCTGCGTCAGACCGGCTGGTCGGGATCGGTCTATGTGCTGGGCAGCGACTCGGCCTGTTGCTTTTGTCTTGGTTTGAAATGTTTAAATCTGTATGTGTATATACGCAGTGATATGACTTCTAACTGTATGAAGAATCAACGGATCTATTTATGAGACTGATGATGATCATGATGCTTAATTATTGTAACGACAGAAATACGATAAAATATTGTCTGGAGACGACGCCGACGCCTCTGTGGTTCCTTCTCATGTTACCGCCACACACCAGACTCCATTCAAAATAGTGACGATTTAAGAACAGCTAATGTTAATGTAGTTTTGCAGAATTGCTCGTTGTGAGTTAAACTGAATCTACGTTTATCTTTAATTATCTTTAATTATCTTTCTGAAACTTTTTGAAGAAAACAAGATGTCAGTAATCAACATGTGACTTTCAGGTAATTAGATTATATTCAGTTCTTTTGAACAAATAATTAAAGTCATGAAAAGCAGCATTAATAATATTATAATTCTTCATTATTATTATTATTATCATCATCATCAATATTGATTCAGGCCGTCATTTAGTTGCTATGACGATTAGAAATTGTATTAACTACCGATTGTGAACCCAAGAGGAGGAAGAGGAGAGATGAAGAGGTGTTTCTCTCTGATTGAAGGTCAGATTTTAAACGTTTAACTATTTTATCTCATTTTTGATAAAAAAAAACTTTTTATCTCCAGACTTTGTTCTTTTCATCTTTCCATCAGCTTCTCTGTCGGGATCTGTCTATGTCCTGGAACGTGTTTGAAGAGGAGGGATGAAAAGACGAAGCTCTGAAATGGAACCAAGAAAGAACCAAACCTCATTGAACTTTTCATAGATTTTAATCTGCAGGTGCAGCTTTGACACGTCTCAGAGCAACGTAGAAGATTTAATGGCTCTGTTTCATTTCCTGTTTGATAAATCAGCTTCGACCTGCACGGCTATGTCTATGTCCTGGACAACGTGAACGGTACAGTTTCCATCCTCCTTTATCCCACCATTGTTGGAACATTTTTAATTATTTTCAGTGACTTTGATTTGCATTCTCAGACTTTCACTGAAAAAGGACATGTTTCTGTTGTGTATAAAAACATTGACCTGCTCTAAAAAACACTCATCACTAAAGATTTGAACATTTTTACGAGTGTTTATTGTATTTTGGGTTCCTGGCAGCTTTACTCTGTTTTATATCCGAGTGTGAGCTGAGAAAAGACTTGACTTCAGGGCTCGGTCTAAACCCTGGAGCCCGAAGAAGAGACGCCGTCTCTTTAAATGAAGTTTTCCAGTGAACTCATAAAATCGTCTGGAAGTTGAATGAAGTTTGGTTCTTTTGTTCTGTTTAATCTCTGCAGGTGATGATGCATCAGCACCGTGAACCCTGCAGGCACACTGACAGGAGCACTGACTCCGCCCCCGCCATCCTTCCCACAATGCTCTCTGCTACCGCGGGGTCCGTTCAGGACGAAGCTCCGTCTGCGTCAGTGAAGTTTGTGATGGAGGTCGAGGTCGGGGCTCTCAGCAGGGAGACGCAGCCTCGCTCGGCGCTAATTAGCTGTCCGGTACTTCCTGTCCCACAGAGAGCGACAGATTAGAGAGGTGACCGCTCGCCGCTGGCGGGGTCCGCCTTAACGAGATAGCGTCTGATTGGCCGAGCCGGGGGTTAATTTGAAGGGGAGGAAGTGATGAGGTTTAATTAAAGGAAAGCTCAGAGGGAGGTGAGACTGTCTGTCTGTCTGTCTGTCTGATTATTTCTCACCTGTCTGTCTGTCTCAAGTCTTTGGGTTTCTTAGTTTGTGTCATCAGATCAGGTGACCAGCGTTCCTGCTCTTTGATTGGCTCTAAATGCTCCTCACACCTCCATCAACACACTTTTAGTTCAATCTGTGGGAGGCAGAGATCTGGAAAAAGTAGAAAAGCCAAACTCTGTTAGCTACTGTTAGCTACTGTTAGCTACCGTTAGCAGGAGGCTAAACCATTAGCAACATGGCCGCTCATCACCTGGTGAATCCAACGAACCACATCGACAAACACGACGTCACCGAGAACCTGAAACTAAAAACTACTAATTATTATTTTCTCTTTTTCAGATTCGGTTCGAATGTTAAATTTCTAGTTTACGAACGAAAAGTTTTCAGTTTTAAAACGATGGAGAAATATGAGGAGGAGAAAAGGACAAATGAAAGGAGAGAGGAGGAGGAGGAGGAGGAAGGATGGAGAGAAATGAGAGGAGGGGTCAACGGGAGGAGAGAGGAAAGAGGAGACGAAAAGGAAAGGAGAGAGGGGGTGAGGAGGAGGAGGAGGAGGAGGAGGAAGAAATGAGATGAGAGAGGACAGAGGGAGGATGACAGGAGGGTAAAAGGACGGGAGTGAAGTGAAAGAAGAGGAGGAGGAGGAGGAGATGAAACAGGAGGAGAGGTCAAAGGAGAGGGGAGGAGGAGAGGGGAGGAAACAAGGGGAGGAGGAGACAAAAAGATGTGAAAGGAAAAAGAGGAGAAGAGGAGGAAGAAGAGGAGGAAGAAGAGGAGGAGGAGTTTTTATTCAAAGACTAAAGAACAAAAGTCTTAAAGGAAAAGTGATTTTTATTATATTTTATTTTTAGTGACTTTGTTCTGTGAAAACAGATTAAACAGATTAAATCTATTAAATCTGAGCGTTTCCTCCTCGTTAATCTGACCTCAACATCATCGACACACGGCGAGCAGCTTCTGTGGCGTGATGACGTCAGCAGTGACATCACTGACCAACAAACCAAAACACACAGCACATTAGCTCTGACAGCTCACCTAGCTAGCGTTAGCTTATAGCCTGTAAATTAGCTTAGCTTATTTTCACTGCTTTACACTGAAGCTGTTCTCTCTCCCCAAAGCCACCAGACTCCATTGACAAAAACAGTCATTTTACCTCACAGAACAGAGGAGCTGCAGGTGTAGCTGCTGTGGTTTTCAGTGTTTTAAACATGTTAAGTCAGATCCAGTCTGACCCTTTAAAACACCAAAATCACACAATAACACAAACTAACTAACTGATCAGGGCAGCAGCAGGCCAGCGACTCCTGTGTTTCTGTGAGGTAAAATTACTGTTTTTGTTAATGGAGTCTGGTGGCAGAAAAAAAAATCAGTTTCATTGTTACTTCTTTACCATCAGACAGCCCCTTTCCCAAAATCATACAATGGGCTGTGGGACAAGGGACTGTGTTCCCCCAAAAAGAGGCGTGGTGATGAGAAACTACATCAGAGGGTGTGAGGGTTAATTTGACGAGTGACATTTGGGGTCGGACGGGATCAGAAAAGACAAGTGACGCGTCAGGCCTCAGTTTTAGGGTAATGGAGGGCGTCGGGGAAGGTCCTCGCAAGTACAGAAGAAAGGGCGTGTGTGAGGACAGCGTGATGATGTAACAGGGCTCTCTAATCGCCCCGGGAAACCAGGGGGTTGCCACGGCGATCCCCACATGTCTGACAGGCAGAGATGGAGAGAGTGGAGGGAGCAGTCGGGTTACAGAGTTTAAAAAATTCACGAGTTTTCTCCTGCAGCCGCCGGCTAAATATAGACAGAGAGAGAGTGTGTGTGTGTGTGTGTGTGTGTGTGTGTGTGTGTGTGTGTGTGAGTGTGAGTGTGTGTGTGTGTGTGTGTGTGTGTGTGTGTGTGTGTGTGAGTGTGAGTGTGTGTGTGTGTGTGTGTGTGTGTGTGTGTGTGTGTAGTGTGTGTGTGTGTGTGTGTGTGTGTGTGTGTGTGTGTGAGTGTGAGTGTGTGTGTGTGTGTGTGTGTGTGTGTGTGTGTGTGTGAGTGTGAGTGTGTGTGTGTGTGTGTGTGTGTGTGTGTGTGTGTGTGTGTGTGTGTGTGTGTGAGTGTGTGTGTGAGAGTGTGTGTGTGTGAGAGTGATGACAGGATCCGTCAGTTAGTTTTCGCTACAGAAACCAACAACATGTCTGCCAACACGCCTCCTGAAAGAAAACACTCTTCACTGTCTTCTGTTCATCACCAGACAGGACAGTGACACATCACGAGAGAAGCAAACCCCCCCCCCCCCCCCCAATAAACACAGAACCAGTGAGGACACTAAACGCATCGCCAGAAAAGACAGCGAACACACCAGTAAACAGAGGACAGTGAAGACTCTAAAGGCACTGCCAAAGAGGACAGTGAAGGCATCACCAGAGAAGACATTAAACGCATCAGTATAGTAAAGAGGGGACAGCGAAGGCATCGCCAGAGGGGGCAGTAACAGTGTCACCAGATGCGACAGTAACAGCATCTGCAAAGAGAGCAGTGAAGGCATCACCAGGGAGGACAGTGAACACATCGTGAGAGAAGACAGTAAAAGGTGTCGTCAGCAAAGACAGTGAAGGCATCACCAGGGTGTGAAGCCATCAGCAGAGGAGACAGTGAAAGCATCACTAAAGAGAACAGTAACAGCACCACAGAAGAGGGCAGTGAATGCATCGTTAAAAGAGACAGTGAATGCATCACGAGATAGTAAAACCTTCAGTCCTCTACTGATGGTTTTACCATCTCGTGATCCATTAACTCATGAATGCATCACGAGGGAGTAAACCCATCACCAAAGAAGACAGTGAATGCATCACCAGAGAAAGCACTTGTGCATTGCCAGACAAAACAAACACACCCTAAGACAGGACAGTGAAGGCATCGTGACAAAGAGTACAGTACATACAGTAAACACGTGACAGTGAATGCATCGCTGTGTTGTCCTCTGGTGTGTCGTTTTGTTTTGTTGTTTGTTGATCAACTTTACACACACACACACACACACTCTCTCACACACACACACACTCTCACACTCACACACACTCTCACAGCGCAGTGTGGGCCCCCAGAGGCCTCCGTGTATTGATTGGACTCTCAGTGTGTGTAATGAGAGCCGCTGCGTTTGTTTTTAGCTTCAGAGTGGGAGGAGAGAGATGTGGCACTGCGGCAAGACACACACACACACACACACACACACACACAGGTACAATCACAGACACCCATGTCCTCCGCAGACACACACACACACACACACACACACACACACACACTCTGAACAGTGTAGGAGTTTGTATAATTGAGAAGAAACAGCCTGCGGTCTGATTACAGCAGCTCCACACGCCGTCCTTCTTTCTTTATGTAATTTATCTTTTGTTCGTTTCTTTTCTGTCCTCATTCTGTTGTTCAGTCCGTCCGTCTACTCCTCCCTCTTCTGTCCGTCAGTCAGCTTCAGAGCCTCACGGTCCCCTCAGGATGAACCGTAGCAGCACGACGAGCTGATGGAGGAAAAGCTTCCAGCTCTTTATGACCAAACACCTGCAGGACTCTGTGCTTACGGCTGATTCAGACCAATAAAGGCGATTACATCTGTTAGAGTTATTACTGCACCTACAATCAGAGGGTACCATGAACGCAGCACAGCACATTCATTTTGTTTAGAGCGACGCAGCCAAAGTGCTTTACACTGAAGCTGTTCTCTCTCCTCAAACACACCAGACTCCATTGAGAAAAACACTGATTTTACCTCACAGAACAGAGCAGCTGCAGGTGTAGCTGCTGTGATTTTTGGTGTTTTAAACACGTTAAGTCAGATCCAGTCTGACCCTTTAAAACACCAAAATCATACAAGAACACAAACTAACTAACTGATCAAAGCAGCAGCAGGTCAGCGACTCCTGTGTTTCTGTGAGGTAAAATGACTGTTTTTGTCAATGGAGTCTGGTGGCAGGAAAACAGATTTAAGCCTCCTAGCCTCCTTAAAAAAATCAGCATCAGTTTCATTGTGCACTATTGTTTAGAATATTGTCACCTCTTTACCCTGCCATCAAACAGCCCCCTTCCCTTGTCACCACCAGACTCCATTGACAAAAACACTGATTTTACCTCACAGAACACAGGAGCTGCTGGTCTAACTCTGCCTCCATCCGTTAGTTTGTTTATGTTAATATGTGTCTTTGGTGTTTTAAAGGGTAAGTCTGGATCCAAATGAATGTGTTGGTACACTGATTGAGGCAGCTGTAGCACAGCAGCTCCCGTGTTCCACGAGCTAAAAACACTGTTTTTATCAGTGGAGTCTGGTGGCTTCGAAGCTTCACCAACTGCAACATTAAAGTGATGAACACATGAATTATATTATTCTATATTATATCATTCTTGTTTTTGGTGTTTTATTTCCATGCAGCCTCAAAGGGTGAAAGTTGACTTATATAACGTTTCTCCAACAGAAAGAGCAAAAATCACTGTTCAGATAATTAGACGAGTAAATAATTCAAATCAGCTGTAACATGACTGAGGATCTGAATTCATGTGTATAAAACTGCTCTGTTCTCCATTATTCATCATGTGTCCGATTTAAACATGCTGACACAGAGTTCACGACCCCAAGGATGTGTGTGTGTGTGTGTCTGTACAGAATATATCCAGAGGACTTCCCGTGGGGCTCAGTTCATTCACGCTCTGAGGGTTATTTAAGGTCAACATTTATTTATTCATCTATTCATTTACTGTCACAACACGAAGCCAACAACATGTCTGCAGATTCCTGAAACAAAAACACTCTTTACTGTCTTCAGTTCACCTTCAGAGAGGACAGTGAAGGCATCGCAAGAAAGGACAGTAAAAGAAACAGGCGACAGTGAAGGCATCGCCATGGAAGACAGTGGAAGATCCTTTTGGTTTAACCACAAACAGCCGTTATATCGCTTTCTGCTCACACACCAGACTACATTCACTAAAACAGGGATTTTAGAGAACAGGACACACACCAGACTCCATTCACTAAAACAGGGATTTTAGAGAACAGGACACACACCAGACTCCATTCACTAAAACAGGGATTTTAGAGAACAGGACACACACCAGACTCCATTCAATAAAACAGGGATTTTAGAGAACAGGACACACACCAGACTCCATTCAATAAAACAGGGATTTTAGAGAACAGGACACACACCAGACTCCATTCACTAAAACAGGGATTTTAGAGAACAGGACACACACCAGACTCCATTCACTAAAACAGGGATTTTAGAGCTGCTGCTGTTACACCAGAACACAAACACACTGACGGATGGATTTTCTCTAAATTAGTTATTTTCTCCACTGAAGCACAAAACTCCTCTCAACAAGCTGAAGGTTTGTTCCCAGCTTTATTTCTAAAAACACACAGCGAAGAGTTTTATATCATTCATCTTCATCATGTAGTCATCATCTTCATCATGTAGTCATCATCTTCATCATCACCTCCAGCACGTGTTTGTCCGTCCGGTGACCATGACAACGATCCTCGGCTGCAGCTCCACTTGGTCTCCGGCTCTTTTGTTGGCACAGGTGAGTGTGTGTGTGTGTGTGTGTGTGTGTGTGTGTGTTGTCGGCTCTTTTGTTGTGTGTGTTCGGACATCAGAGCCAGGCTGACCTGACTAACGGGTCACATGACCCTGCTGACCCCCCCTCACCCCCCCCCCCCCCCTCTTTGATATGTGATCTGATTGGTTTTAATGAGGATTCATTAGAGCGGCAGGATCATGTTCACACTCACACACTCACACACACACACATACACACACACATACACACACACACACACACACACACACATACACACTCACACACTCACACACACACACACACACACACACTCACACACTCACACACACACATACACACTCACACACTCACACACTCACACACACACACATACACACACACATACACACACACACACACACACACACACATACACACTCACACACTCACACACACACACACACACACACTCACACACACACACACACACACACACACTCCAGTCTGTTCTGGTCTGTATCTATATTGATCATGTGTTTATCTATATTGATCATGTGTTTATCTATATTGATCATGTATTTATCTATATTGATCATGTGTTTATCTATATTGATCATGTATTTATCTATATTGATCATGTGTTTATCTATATTGATCATGTATTTATCTATATTGATCATGTGTTTATCTATATTGATCATGTATTTATCTATATTGATCATGTGTTTATCCGTCTTGCAGCAGTGCAGCAGGCCTCCTGCTCCTGAACGCCACACGCTGAAGTGTTTAGTGAAACAAAACGCTCCCAGCTGGCAGGCAGGACCCAGTCTGGAGCGGCGGCCAGAGCTCGGCGCCACAGACGGAGACAGGCCGCCGATCCACAGGTAGATAAGGACGACAGGTAGAGTGACGGACGCCCGCTGAACATAATGAGACAGAGGCCGGCCCTGAACGCCTCGCCGACAGCCGAACACAGAGCCTGACGACAAACGGACAAGAGGAGAAGAAGAGAGAATCAGTGAGAGTGGAAACGCTCCAAGAGCACCAGCTTCTCTGAGCTCCTACACACTGTGAACAAACAGCATTACAACATTTAACGCTGTAACGTCTCTGTCACACATACGTCGAGGATACTGTGTTTTATTTGGAAGGTCTCAGCAGGTTTCATATATTTCTATCATCTGTTTCATGTCGTCTGTGTTTTGGGACGATAGATTTAAATGAAAACTCAACTCAACGTGTGTTTGTCATTTCTTTGTATTCTCACTGTAACTGTCTGGTTTCTGTGCAGTTCAGACCGACCAGTTTGAGGGAAGTAGTGCAGCTGCACTTTAAATATCAGGGCCAAATATTCAGAGGAAAAGTCTGAAGCCCTAAGAGGAAAAAACTTGTGTATTCTCAGATTAAAGTGGTGAATTTGGGAGTAAAAAACTGTTTTCTGTCCAGTAACCAGCAGGAAAACCCACCAACAGTCTTCATGTCCTCCCAGAACACCAGAGCCGCCGTCAGTGACCGCCTGGTGACACTTAGCGTTAGCATGTTGCTAATGTGGCTCCCCTTTGGAGAGTTGGTGGGCGGGGCCTGTGGGAGCTGACCAATCTGGAGGGGGGGGGCCTTAAAGAGACAGGAGCCAAAAGGCTGAACAGAGCAGGAAGCAGGACAATAAAGAGGTTCTTGAACATCACCACATCCTCCTGCAGCAGACATCCACATGTTCTTCTGTCTGCTCCAACATCACACACACCCACAGTGAGCTCAGCGCCAAATACAGTAGACATGACAGACAGACAGACAGACAGACAGGATCAGGTTTCATCAGCGGCTGAACAGGTAGACAGAGCAGGGAGGAGAGGAGGGCAGGTGATGTAACAGGTAAGGTGAGGTGTGTGACAGTCAGTGTGACACAAAGAGGATCAGCAGGGCAGACAGGCAGAACCACAGACAGCATCGGGTTTCTGCAGCGACTCCACGGAGAGACAGACGGGTGGACGGACAGGTAGACGGGTGGACAGAGGGCTGAACAGACAGGTGAAGAGATGGACAGGTGTGTGTGTGTGTGTGTGTGTGTGTGTGTGTGTGTGTGTGACACTGACCCTCACATTAGTAACACACACCGTATAAACAGATCTGCTGAAGTTCACTGACCTGATTTTATTCATCTTCTGTATCAGATAACATCATCGGCATTAAGCAGCAGAGGGAAGTCCTGTCACATCCCATCACCTAATTGGCTGTCCCTGAAGATGACGTCATCGCCCGGGAGTGCAGCGGAGCGTGTGATTGGTCGGAGCTGCCCGCCTGAAGCTAAACACATTCTACATTTCTCTGTTTCTTTATTTCAACCAAGATTATGATTGTGTTTTATCCTCCGCTCATCCCTCCTTCATCCTCTTCTTTATATGCCAGGAAATACATGAAGTGTGTGTGTGTGTGTGTGTGTGTGTGTGTTCGGATGCATAAAGCTGCCTGATAGAAATATGGATGATATAAAAACGAGCTTTGCTTCCTCTCCTCATCTCTTACTCGCTTCCTTTGTATCCATGGATACGAGCCTGAACGAGCACGAAGACTAAGAAAACAGACATAAACTACCCCGAAGTGATGCAAAATGACTAGAAGAGACGTAAAACAACCAAATAAGAGACACAAAATTACCATAAAGTCTCTAAACAACCACAAAGAGACTTAAAATGACCAAACAGAGAAATGAAACAACCAATTAGAGACACAAAATGACGAATATTAGATATTGAAGAACTACAGAGACAGAGAACGACCACAGAAACTCACAATGGCCATATGAAGATGCCAAACAACTAGAAATAAATGCAAAATGAAGAAAAAATGGCCCAGAAAACCCAAAGAGATTCAAAACTATGGCAAAGTCATGCAAAATGCCTCCTCCTCACCCCTCCTCACCCCTCCTCACCCCCTCCCCTCTATCAGCTGGTAGATCATCACACTGACAGACCAATAATTACTTCTTTTTCCTCTCGTCCAGTCCTGTGAAACACCAAATTATCCGTCTGTCCGTCCCTCTGATCTGTGGATCTGTATCTTCATCTCTTTGTAATAACGCTTCACCGCCGCTGTAGGCTGCAATTACCAATTATTTTCACCGTGTTAGTAAAGTCAATAAACTGTCAGAAAAATAATGTCCATTAAAATCAAGATAACGTCATCTAAAGTGTGATTTTATCCAACTACAAGTCCAAAGATATTCAGTTTACTGTGTAAACTATTAATATATACATGTACTATAATGTAGATGTAAAAAGAAGCGAGCTGAACATCCACACAGTGAAAGAATTTGGCTTTTCATTTATGCTCTTTTCCAACCCACCAGACTCCATTGATAAAAACAGCCATTTAACCTTGCACAACACAGCAGTTGCTAGTCTACCGCTGCCTTTATCTGTTAGTTTCTTTGTCTTTCTGTGTGACTTTAGTGTGTTAAAGAGTCAGTTTGGATCAGAAATAAACCTTTATTAACTCATCAGAGTCACAGAGGCTACACCAGCAATTCCCGTTTCCTGTTCTCTAAAATCCCTGTTTTAGTGAATGTAGTCTGGTGTGTGTGCTGTTTGTGGTTAAACCAAAAGGATCTTCCAGGTCTCTCTCTGTAGGGATCCTTTCCATAATGCTGTCACACACTTAGAATAACACTCTGAGCCTGTCAGTGGATCAAACAAGCTCTTTTAGTGGACCTACTGTAATCAGGTGCAGTTGTCCCAAAGGATCACGTTGCAGCCATTGCAGCCCGTTTGGTGGCTGCTGGCTGAGGTGATCTACTGGACCAGTTCCAACACTTTTACTACCTACCAGTCACTCACACACCAGGATGAGGACAGAGAGGATCATGGGTAGAAAGATGTATCAAAATGTAAAAGTACAAAACTGTAAATCTGAACTGATGCAATAACGTGTCGGAAACATTTCAGTGTTGTCGAAGTTTTTATAGTGTTTGTTAATTTTTCTCTCTAACAACATAAAAAGTTTGAGTATAAAGTATCAGTAAATGGAAATACATGTTCAAAGTACTAACATGGTATTTAAGTACAGAGGTGGAGCACCTGTAATCACTGCTGGTTTGTTGGGGAAACAGCGCCCCTCTGGGCTCTAACTGCTGCTGAATGTCAGTCAAGCTAGTGGTGAAAAGTGGTACTGCACCCGACCGTGTTGGCCTAACATGGACCAGGTGAGGTTGATCACCTGTGGCTGAAGGAGAGCGAGAACCTCTCCAGTGTTTCGGTTTGCTGTCGGGGAGCTCGGGGGAAACACGACAGGTTTATATCAGCCTCACTCCGGCCTCTCGGCAAAGAGGAAAATTAGCTGAAGTTTAAAGCTAGCAGGGTTAGCTTCTGTTGCTAACATTGTTAGCTACAGGCTAGTTAGCTAACAGTGAGCTACATCATGTGACCTGGATATTAACCACTTCACCTCCATGAAGGAAGCAGGAAGGTCTTCTCCTGAAAACGTGAGTCAGATACAACTTCTGTCTACCTGTCTGTCTACCTGTCTCTCTCTCTGCCTGTCTGTCTGAATATGTCCACTAAAAGAGCTTGTTTGATCCACTGACAGGCTCAGAGTGTTATTCTAAGTGTGTGACAGCATCATGGAAAGGATCCCTACAGAGAGAGACCTGGAAGATCCTTTTGGTTTAACCACAAACAGCACACACACCAGACTACATTCACTAAAACAGGGATTTTAGAGAACAGGACACAGGAGCTGCTGCTCTGCTGCTGCCTCCATCAGTTAGTTTGTTTGTGTTGTTGTGTGTCAGAAAAATATTGTGTTGGATCCAAATGAACCCTTTAAAATACCAAAGTCACACAACAGAACAAACAAACTGACTGAACAAGCGAACTGATGGAGGCAGCAGCAGACCAGCAGCTCCAGTGTGCTGTGAGCTAAAATCCCTGTTTTTGTGAATGGAGTCTTGCATGTGTATGAACATAACATATCCATACACATGCTGTGCTTGGATGATTCCACAAGGACACGTAAAATTAAAATGCACACAGAAACAAATACAACTGCTGATTCATTTTTCTTGCATCTCGAGTTGTCGCCACATATTGATCATATCTTTGCTCTCAAGAGGACACGTCTCAACAAATGTACAGCATGAGCAAGAGGAGAAGTTCCTCCTCTAAATAATGACAGAACACAATAATCATTGTGACAAACAGCTAAAGAACCGTAGAAAAACATTAAACAGCACAGTCTGTGTCCATTTGTTTCCCTTTATGAGACCATAGAAATGTTTTTGTTTTTAACTGTTAAGACCAGAAAAATGAGCCGGTTCCTCTGGACTCCTGACGAGACCTCATCAGGCAGCAGGAACGATCAGGATCAGGATTCAGGTGGAAATATGTTCCTTCAACCCCGTCATGTGAGCACGTATGCAAACTGTATACTGTACATGTGTGTGTGTGTGTAACAGTAGCTGGTTTGGACAGGAAGGACGGCGTTGTGTGTCTCGTGCAGCTGCAGTCGGATCCTGAGGACGACAGTTTAATTATAGAACAAGCATGTCAAGATGATATCTGCCTCTGTCTGGAGGACCAGCTCTGTGTGTGTGTGTGTGTGTGTGTGTGTGTGTGTGTGTGTGTGTGTGTGTGTGTGTGTGTGTGTGTGTGTGTGTGTGTGTGTGTGTGTGTGTGTGTGTGTGTGTGTGTGTGTGTGTGTTACAGATTGCGATGATCTTAAATTTCTCGGTAGTATTTTAACCTCAGTCCTCCACCAGCTTCCTGCACACAGACCTGAGACATCAGTACAGACGTCAGTACAGACGAGCAGACGGCTAAAAATAATCATCTGGAAGTTTTTCTGGGTTTTTCTTTGACATAAATTATTTGTTCTCATTTCATTTTTTTTTACGTAACAGTCGACTAATTTTGACTTTGTCAGAAAGGGTCTGAGGCGGCGCCAAGACGTCTGACTGGTTTAGAATCAGACGTCTGCGAAGGTTTTATAATAAAAACAAAGTGAAGGAACATTTTAAAAGGTCGTCAAAGACGACCGTCACTAATTCTGCATCTTTATTATGACTTTGTAAAAGCTCAGTGAATAACAGCAGTGTGTGGGAGTGCTGCCGCAGGTCACATGACAGGGATTAACCAATCAGCTCCACAGATCAAACTGCTTTCAGTGAGTGAGTGACTTCATTGGTAAAGCAGCTTTTAGCAGCAGAGACGTCACAAAGTGTTTCACAAGGTAAATGTACAAACAGACATAAAACAGGAACGAGGAAAATATGAGATGATAAAAACTGGTGGATTTATCCGCCGTGACCTGTTGGTTTGTGGGCCGCCATTTTGAAGCCTGGAGTTTGGCTTAACGGGCGTCGCCATCTTGGTTTTTTGGAGCCAGAAGTGAGTTCAGTGTCGTCACAGCCAGAGTGAAGGTGTGACCCCCCCCCCCAGCATCCACTGGTACCAACCAGATCAGCCAGCAGGTCACCAAGGGGTTAAATAACTAGTTAGTCAGTGTGTCAGTGTGTAGTGGAGGTCTATAGTGTGTGTGTGTGTGTGTTAGTTAGTCAGTGTGTCAGTGTGTAGTGGAGGTCTATAGTGTGTGTGTGTGCTAGTTAGTCAGTGTGTTAGTGTGTAGTGGAGGTCTATAGTGTGTGTGTGTGCTAGTTAGTCAGTGTGTTAGTGTGTAGTGGAGGTCTATAGTGTGTGTGTGCTAGTTAGTCAGTGTGTCAGTGTGTAGTGGAGGTCTATAGTGTGTGTGTGTGCTAGTTAGTCAGTGTGTCAGTGTGTAGTGGAGGTCTATAGTGTGTGTGTGTGCTAGTTAGTCAGTGTGTTAGTGTGTAGTGGAGGTCTATAGTGTGTGTGTGCTAGTTAGTCAGTGTGTCAGTGTGTAGTGGAGGTCTATAGTGTGTGTGTGCTAGTTAGTCAGTGTGTTAGTGTGTAGTGGAGGTCTATAGTGTGTGTGTGTGTGTGTGTTAGTTAGTCAGTGTGTCAGTGTGTAGTGGAGGTCTATAGTGTGTGTGTGCTAGTTAGTCAGTGTGTCAGTGTGTAGTGGAGGTCTATAGTGTGTGTGTGCTAGTTAGTCAGTGTGTTAGTGTGTAGTGGAGGTCTATAGTGTGTGTGTGTGTGTGTTAGTTAGTCAGTGTGTCAGTGTGTAGTGGAGGTCTATAGTGTGTGTGTGCTAGTTAGTCAGTGTGTCAGTGTGTAGTGGAGGTCTATAGTGTGTGTGTGTGTGCTAGTTAGTCAGTGTGTCAGTGTGTAGTGGAGGTCTATAGTGTGTGTGTGTGTTAGTTAGTCAGTGTGTCAGTGTGTAGTGGAGGTCTATAGTGTGTGTGTGTGTGCTAGTTAGTCAGTGTGTCAGTGTGTAGTGGAGGTCTATAGTGTGTGTGTGTGTGCTAGTTAGTCAGTGTGTTAGTGTGTAGTGGAGGTCTATAGTGTGTGTGTGCTAGTTAGTCAGTGTGTTAGTGTGTAGTGGAGGTCTATAGTGTGTGTGTGCTAGTTAGTCAGTGTGTTAGTGTGTAGTGGAGGTCTATAGTGTGTGTGTGTGTGTGTTAATTAGTCAGTGTGTCAGTGTGTAGTGGAGGTCTATAGTGTGTGTGTGTTAGTTAGTCAGTGTGTCAGTGTGTAGTGGAGGTCTATAGTGTGTGTGTGTGTGCTAGTTAGTCAGTGTGTCAGTGTGTAGTGGAGGTCTATAGTGTGTGTGTGTGTGTGTTAGTTAGTCAGTGTGTCAGTGTGTAGTGGAGGTCTATAGTGTGTGTGTGCTAGTTAGTCAGTGTGTCAGTGTGTAGTGGAGGTCTATAGTGTGTGTGTGTGTGTTAGTTAGTCAGTGTGTCAGTGTGTAGTGGAGGTCTATAGTGTGTGTGTGTGTGTACTAGTTAGTCAGTGTGTCAGTGTGTAGTGGAGGTCTATAGTGTGTGTGTGTGTGTTAGTTAGTCAGTGTGTCAGTGTGTAGTGGAGGTCTATAGTGTGTGTGTGTGTGTGTTAGTTAGTCAGTGTGTCAGTGTGTAGTGGAGGTCTATAGTGTGTGTGTGTGTGTGTTAGTTAGTCAGTGTGTCAGTGTGTAGTGGAGGTCTATAGTGTGTGTGTGCTAGTTAGTCAGTGTGTCAGTGTGTAGTGGAGGTCTATAGTGTGTGTGTGTGTTAGTTAGTCAGTGTGTCAGTGTGTAGTGGAGGTCTATAGTGTGTGTGTACTAGTTAGTCAGTGTGTTAGTGTGTAGTGGAGGTCTATAGTGTGTGTGTGCTAGTTAGTCAGTGTGTCAGTGTGTAGTGGAGGTCTATAGTGTGTGTGTGCTAGTTAGTCAGTGTGTCAGTGTGTAGTGGAGGTCTATAGTGTGTGTACTAGTTAGTCAGTGTGTCAGTGTGTAGTGGAGGTCTATAGTGTGTGTGTGTTAGTTAGTCAGTGTGTCAGTGTGTAGTGGAGGTCTATAGTGTGTGTGTGTGTGCTAGTTAGTCAGTGTGTCAGTGTGTAGTGGAGGTCTATAGTGTGTGTGTGTGTGTGTTAGTTAGTCAGTGTGTCAGTGTGTAGTGGAGGTCTATAGTGTGTGTGTGCTAGTTAGTCAGTGTGTCAGTGTGTAGTGGAGGTCTATAGTGTGTGTGTGTGTTAGTTAGTCAGTGTGTCAGTGTGTAGTGGAGGTCTATAGTGTGTGTGTGTGTGTACTAGTTAGTCAGTGTGTCAGTGTGTAGTGGAGGTCTATAGTGTGTGTGTGTGTGTTAGTTAGTCAGTGTGTCAGTGTGTAGTGGAGGTCTATAGTGTGTGTGTGTGTGTGTTAGTTAGTCAGTGTGTCAGTGTGTAGTGGAGGTCTATAGTGTGTGTGTGTGTGTGTTAGTTAGTCAGTGTGTCAGTGTGTAGTGGAGGTCTATAGTGTGTGTGTGTGTTAGTTAGTCAGTGTGTCAGTGTGTAGTGGAGGTCTATAGTGTGTGTGTGTGTGTACTAGTTAGTCAGTGTGTTAGTGTGTAGTGGAGGTCTATAGTGTGTGTGTGCTAGTTAGTCAGTGTGTCAGTGTGTAGTGGAGGTCTATAGTGTGTGTGTGTGTTAGTTAGTCAGTGTGTCAGTGTGTAGTGGAGGTCTATAGTGTGTGTGTGTGTGTACTAGTTAGTCAGTGTGTTAGTGTGTAGTGGAGGTCTATAGTGTGTGTGTGCTAGTTAGTCAGTGTGTCAGTGTGTAGTGGAGGTCTATAGTGTGTGTGTGTGTTAGTTAGTCAGTGTGTCAGTGTGTAGTGGAGGTCTATAGTGTGTGTGTGTGTGTACTAGTTAGTCAGTGTGTCAGTGTGTAGTGGAGGTCTATAGTGTGTGTGTGCTAGTTAGTCAGTGTGTCAGTGTGTAGTGGAGGTCTATAGTGTGTGTGTGCTAGTTAGTCAGTGTGTCAGTGTGTAGTGGAGGTCTATAGTGTGTGTACTAGTTAGTCAGTGTGTCAGTGTGTAGTGGAGGTCTATAGTGTGTGTGTGTTAGTTAGTCAGTGTGTCAGTGTGTAGTGGAGGTCTATAGTGTGTGTGTGTTAGTTAGTCAGTGTGTCAGTGTGTAGTGGAGGTCTATAGTGTTCCTGTTGTTCTGGATCAACATGTTCTCTGTCTTTCTTTAGTCTCCTCTGATGAACAACATGTCTGAAGTCTTTTCTCACTCATTCTGCTTCACTGACTTCTGGAACCTTCTAGCTGAGGTTGGACACATTTTAGGGACATGAAGAAGAAGAAGGTCCTCCAAGAGACGACGTCACCAGAAGAAGAAGCAGCAGCGTTTAGGGAGCAGAGGGTTAAAGAACGAATCCCCTCGATCAGAGCAGGTCAGCTGTACATCATGTTTAGTTATCAGGAGTTTATTATTATTTTCCCCGGCTTTTATTTGAGTGACCACAGTTTACTGGACTTCATGTGAAGGACGCGTCGTTTAGGACATGAATGAGTGTGTTTTGCAGAGAGTGTGAATGTGTGTGTGTGTGTGTGAATGTGTGTGTGTGTGTGAATGTGTGTGTGTGTGTGTGTGAATGTGTGTGTGTGTGTGACAGAGGAGGAAGGGTTGCGTGAGAAGGAAGCGCCTCGTCGCTCGCTCTAATGTAGCTCGACCACCCATTGACCTTCTCCCGTGTGTGTGTTTCTGCACACAGTTGCGTGCCAGGATGTGTGTGTGTGTGTGTGTGTGTGTGTGTGTGTGTGTGTGTCGATGTGCATCTGTTTGACTGCGTGCTCATATTGTGCTGTGTGTGTGTGTGTGTGTGTGTGTGGACCGAGTCACCTCTGCATTTGTATTTTCAGGCTTTTAGCTCTTCTTGTCCTGTGTTTGTCATTTCTAATCAGCGTTTTGTCCTTTTGTCTTTCAAACTGTTCAACTTTTTGTGTTTCCACTGAGTCGTCTGATGGTTTCTGCTCTTCTGATTTGGCAGCTGTATGAATAAAGTGGTAGCTGGAGACGCTCTCTCGTCTTTGTGAGGGACAGTCGGACGTCGAGTCTTTAAAGGACTCTTCTGAGGATTCAGGTCAGAACCCGTCTATATTAACCACCCACTGTATGTATATTACTTCATTACATTCATGACATTACAATACCATTGTATTGTGCTCTTCAAACCCACCAGACTCCATTCACAAAAACAGTGATTTTACCTCATAGAACAGAGGAGTTGCCGGTCTGCTGCTGCCTCAGTTGGTTAGTTAGTTTGTGTTGTTGTGTGTTAAATGAATATTGCGTTGGATCCTAAGTAACCGTGTAGAACACCAAAGTGGCACAGCTACACAGACAAACTAACTGATGGAGACAGCAAATAGAACAGCAACTCCGCCTTAAAATCCCTGATTTAGTGAATGTAGTCTGGTGTGTGTGCTGTTTGTGGTTAAACCAAAAGGATCTTCCAGGTCTCTCTCTGCAGGGATCCTTTCCATGATGCTGTCACACACTTCTGAGCCTTTGCAGCCCGTTTGGCGAGTGTAATCTGATACTAGCGAGGTGGACCTAACGCTATTTTATCTATTTCTGCCCGTCTTTGTTCGGTCTGTCTATTAAATTAGTTAAATTCTGCCTCTGTGACTCTGATATTTGTGCCCTTTGACGCTGACGTGCCGCTCGTCACTCGTCTGTGCTCTCTGCTCTCGGGGTGCGTTTGCTGCTGTCTGCGGTCGGTGCGTCCCAGAGGGGTGGACACTTCGAGACTCCCAACAGCTCCGTTTTAGCAGCTTGTGCTTTCAGGAGGAGGGCGTCCTCCTTCACCCCTCTCTTCCTCTTCCCTGTACTCCTCCTCCTCCTCCTCACCTTTGTTCCCTCTCTCTATCGATCCACACCTTTCATCCCTGTCTCCCTCTACCTCTTCCTTCCCAGCGCACTTCCTCTTCTCTTTCTCCATCTGTCTCTACCTTTTCACTTCATTGTCTGCGTCCCCTTCATCACTTTCTCCCCCCTTTTTTCCTCCCTTCCTCCCCCTCTCCTTCACTTGCTCCTGCTTTTAAGTACATAAATATAGACCCACATGTAGTAAAACTCTTCTCTTTCCACTTACGGCCTTTGTCTCCGTCTGTCAGTCGATATATATCCTCCTCTCTCTCTCAATCCATATCTTTTTACCCCCGTCTCCTCCCCCGTCTCCTCCCCCGTCTCTCCCCCGTCTCTCTCTCTCTCCACTCCCTCTGTCAGCTTTTAAACGCAGAACTTTGTGTCTGAATTTGGCTCATTCTGTGTGAGTGTCTCATCTATCATGCATGAGTGTTAAATTATAAACTCTGGGTCAGTGCGCCGCCCTCCGCTACCATCCTCTGCCTGGGAGAGAGAGAGAGACATAGAGACAGAGAGAGAGAGAGACAGACAGACAGACAGAGAGAGAGAGACAGACAGACAGACAGAGAGAGAGAGAGAGAGAGAGAGAGAGAGAGAGACAGAGAGAGAGAGAGAGAGAGAGAGAGACATAGACAGACAGACAGACAGACAGAGAGAGAGAGAGCGAGGGAACAGTGGATGGATATCAGGTCTCGATGTTATCGGGGAACACACTGGAGTCCTCCAATTATCCTGCAGCAGGACTTTACACTGTCGACCCAGAGCTCCTCTCTACTGTATCTGCCAAAAACAGAGTCATCGTGATTGTTCCGGCTAAAGAGGATCAGAGGCGACGTGTTCCTTCTTTATTTATGCAGACCGCTCGGTAAAGAAAGATATTTGGGTCCATGGATGTGCGAAGAGACCAGGATACGCCGTCCTGGTGCATTAAGCTAAAAAAAGTTAAGAGTTCGTAGCTATAAAAGTGCCCAGATCTTCCTCACTGCCGGGCCCATAGAGCCTGGAGGGCTAGTTAGCTAGTTAGCTAGTTAGCTAGTTAGCCCTCCGCTAACTTCCTGTTAGCCCTCCGCTAACTTGAATGGGGATAAAATCCTCTAAACTTTTCCAAATGAACTTTCCAAAGAAAAGACATGTTTGGGCGCCGTTGTTGTAACTACACGATTTAGCAACTATGTCAAATTGGCTTTGAAGCCTGGAGACCCTCCTGGGGGGGATGACATCATCAGGAAGGATCTACTGCATGTGTGCTGATTTAATATGTGCACAGATGATGTTAAAGAGCCCTTTAATAACCTGCAGCACACTAACGGTGCAGTGACAGTGAAGCAGGCATGAAAAAGCTTCAGCTGGCGTCAAATGATGCGTTCAGGAACCCGCTCCGTGTGCTCTGTCTATTCATATCAGTCTGTATATAAGAGGTGGCCACCGTGACATGAAGAAGACCTCCTGTGATCGGTTAGTGGGCAGGTAGCCCGACAACCCTGAACAGTTCCTGGTGTTCTAAAGGTTGATGTGGAGTCCAGGGGGAGCCTGAGGGGGCTTCTCCTCTACTGGTGGGGTTTGTTCCTGTTTAGTAAAAGACATGATTCAGTGAGTCAGATTAGAACGGCTCTGAATCTAATCTAATTAATCATGAAACAACATTTCTGATTCTTTACCTCAGTGTCGTCAGTGCTGCATCAGTATTGAATGATATACATGCATTGAACCCCCCCACCCCCCCCCACCCCCCCTGAATGTGAAGCTGAGCCACCTGGCACTCAGGTACGACGGGGCAGCGCTACGCTAGTCCGGGCTAACCTCTGCAGAACCATTTACACCCCTGAATCATTCATGGGGAAGGAACTCTTATAAATTAGACATGAAACAAACACTTAGCTGCTGGCTACTTGCTACGTTAGCACCGGTTTCCAGTGTTCATGGGCCCAGATTCACTGCAGAGGAGAAAACAAAGCTTAACTTAATACAGAAGTCCTGTCCTCTGATTGGCTGAAACCCATTACGCTCGCTAATTTTGTCCCGTTGGCTGCACAGAGAAAATAATGAGTGTTTTTTAGAGAAACATCATGTAAGTGGGGCTCTTTTTCTCCTCACTGCTGCTCTTTAAATGTCCAGAGGACAATAAGCTTCACTTCATACATCATCATTACATTTTGTGCATCAACACAGTCGGTGGGTTTATTAGTTTTTGCCTCTCGAGGCTTCAGGCCAGACTATTAGACAGCGAGGAAGAGGAAGATATTGGAGAAGGAGACCGTGATTCAACAGGGATGACTGAGTGTCGTCCCGGACTATTTGTTGATGAGATGAGTTTTAAGCTTATGACTGATGACGGGGAGCGACTCCTCTGTTTGGGAGGAAAATGGAGAGCGGGTGGCGAGATGACAGAGACGCTGCGAGGACGGCGAAACCAAAACGGTATTCTAAAAATATCATCTGGCATTTTGTCCAGTGGCTTCAAAAACCGCTGCTACGAGCGAGCAAACATCAGAATGACTCGCTCGCTTTTGGTTGAACAAAGATCAGATGAAGACTGTGAGATCCACATTCATCAGACACAGCCAGTGTCTTTAAAGGAGAACGTCGGTGTTTTCAAACCTGAGCTCTAGTTGTTCTTATCCTGGTGTGTGAGTGACTGGTAGGTAGTAAAAGTGTTGGAACTGGTCCAGTAGATCACCTCAGCCAGCAGCCACCAAACGGGCTGCAATGGCTGCAACGTGATCCTTTGGGACAACTGCACCTGATCACAGTAGGTCCACTAAAAGAGCTTGTTTGATCCACTGACAGGCTCAGAGTGTTATTCTAAGTGTGTGACAGCATCATGGAAAGGATCCCTACAGAGAGAGACCTGGAAGATCCTTTTGGTTTAACCACAAACAGCACACACACCAGACTACATTCACTAAAACAGGGATTTTAGAGAACAGAAAACGGGAGCTGCTGGTGTAGCCTCTGTGACACTGATGATTTAAAGGGGTTATTTCTGATCCAAACTGACTCTTTAACACACTAAAGTCACACAGAGAGACAAATAAACTAACAGATAAAGGCAGCGGTAGACTACCAACTGCTGTGTTGTGCAAGGTTAAATGAGCATAAATGAATTCAAAGTCAAATACTTTCACTGTGTGGATGTTCAGCTTGTTTCTTTTTATATCTATTGTATAGTACATGTATGTTAATGTACTATAATTATAATAATATATAATAATATAATGTACTATTAATAGTTTACACAGTAAACTGAATATCTTTGGACTTGTAGTTGGATAAAATCACACATTAGATGATGTTATCTTGATTATAATCAACATTATTTTGACTTTTTATTGACTTAACTAACACCTACAGTTTGTTTGTGTTATTGTGTGACTTTAGTGTTTTAAAGGGTTTGATCAGATCCAAGCTAACCCTTTAAAACACCAGTCACACAAAGTCCACTTTATATTTTTATATTATATATTTATGAAGAAAAATGCTGGTAATGTGAATACTTACAGTAAACCACAGCCAGACATTATACTGCTCTACAAAAACACCAGACTCCATTGACAAAAACACACATTTTAAAAATACTTTCTAAACAATGATCAAATTGACAAAGTATGTGTGATATGAGATTCTACAATATTTAATACAACATCGGCTTCAGTCCAGCTGCTGGTCCAAGCACCTAGCAGCGTGGAGGGGGTGATTCGGGGAGGATTATCTGTGATGACGCTGCGCGAGCGCCGAGCAGCAGACGCCCTTTTGCACATGGACCACAGAAAGGTCAAATGTGTGGCTGTCTGACGGATGCTGTGCCTGGTCATCCCACACAGCAGCCAGGATGAAAGGCAGGGGGCAGCGGGTAAATACAGATGAAAAGATTCCTGGACCAGAACTCTAGTTTCGGTAGTTAACTACACAAAAAGTGGCAAAGAATGCTGTTTATGGTGAATGCTGGGAGGAAAACCTTTAGTGTTTAATGTACCCTGCCTTTTATGTTATCTTAACCTAAACCATCATCGTGTCCTAAACATAACCCAGTAGGGTTGGTGCCTAAACCTAACCAAACCTTAAGTCAGTCAGTCACCACATTCAGTGG
Source organism: Pempheris klunzingeri (assembly GCF_042242105.1). Lineage (NCBI taxonomy): Eukaryota > Metazoa > Chordata > Actinopteri > Acropomatiformes > Pempheridae > Pempheris > Pempheris klunzingeri. Next base: position 26,757,671 of record NC_092022.1, on the reverse strand, counting down.
TAAAGGTTAGTTTGACCGGTCAGTTAACTGGTGGTAAAGGGTAGTTTGACCGGTCAGTTAACTGGTGGTAAAGGGTAGTTTGACCGGTCAGTTAACTGGTGGTTAAGGTTAGTTTGACCGGTCAGTTAACTGGTGGTAAAGGGTAGTTTGACCGGCCAGTTAACTGGTGGTTAAGGTTAGTTTGACCGGTCAGTTAACTGGTGGTAAAGGTTAGTTTGACCGGTCAGTTAACTGGTGGTTAAGGTTAGTTTGACCGGTCAGTTAACTGGTGGTAAAGGTTAGTTTGACCGGTCAGTTAACTGGTGGTAAAGGGTAGTTTGACCGGTCAGTTAACTGGTGGTTAAGGTTAGTTTGACCGGTCAGTTAACTGGTGGTAAAGGGTAGTTTGACCGGCCAGTTAACTGGTGGTTAAGGTTAGTTTGACCGGTCAGTTAACTGGTGGTAAAGGTTAGTTTGACCGGTCAGTTAACTGGTGGTTAAGGTTAGTTTGACCGGTCAGTTAACTGGTGGTAAAGGTTAGTTTGACCGGTCAGTTAACTGGTGGTTAAGGTTAGTTTGACCGGTCAGTTAACTGGTGGTAAAGGTTAGTTTGACCGGTCAGTTAACTGGTGGTAAAGGTTAGTTTGCCAGTTAACTGGTCTTGTATCCTGGATGTGTGACTCTGGTCTCCTCTCTGTGAACTCTGAGGACGTCTGGGAGTTCCCTGTTTGTCTGGGAAATGTCGGTCCACTCAGCACTGCTGCTGCCTATATATAGACACACACACACACACACACACACACACACACACACACACGAGGGAATATCATAGTACGTGTGTGTGTGTGTGTTCATCATCTCTCCTCGTTTTCTTTCTCTAGATTCCTCCTGGTTTCCGTCCTCCACCCTCCTCCCAGCCTGCATTGGGCCGCTCTGAATTATTAATGAGGTCAACACACACACACACACACACACACACACACACACACACACACACACACAGTCAGAGTGTCTCCTTTTACGATCAATATGTCCACAAAAAGCCTCTGACCCTCCCTCTTCTTCTCCTTCTTCTTCTTCTTTCCTCCTGAAACTCCATTGAAGGAGAATGAAGAGCTGTTCTGTTCTACATGTTGTTCTCCAGTCTAAGTAATAAAGGAGTAGTTCACCACTTTGACAGAGCAACACATCCTGTGAGTGTTTTAGTGTGGAGGGGGATCAGCCAAAGGGGATACGTGACGTTACTGACTTTATAAAATGGTCACAGTTTGGTTATGTTTAGGGCACCGTGACACTGTTCACTGGCACAGACGCCCACACAAGTGAAGCAACATGAGGTTTCCCTTTTTACCGCGTCCACACTGCAAGACTGGGAACGACCGTAGTTCTTCTTCATCTTCATTTTCCAGCTCCTCCTTCAGAGAAGGTTTAGGTTATAGAGAGAGACTGATTGATTGATTGATTGATTGGTCGATCACATAAACCGTTTTTAAAACCCCGTGTAGAACAGAAGTCGTGTAAACTGCAGACACAAACAGCAGCTCGTAAAGTGACTGATGGTGAAGTCCAAGCGTTACTGCGTGAGACGTAAGACGGCTTTGACTCGTCAACAAGTGATGTCACTGTACCGACCTCACCTCAGCGACTAAAAACACTGTAACTGTGTGGGCGACCCTGAATAAAGGGTTGGGACAGCGGCTTTAGGGACCAAAACTACTTTAGGTTTAGGAAAAGATTGTGGTTTGGGGGTAAAATGTTAGTTATGGAAATAAAGTTGAGAGAACTTAACCCTTTTTTGCGAATCTATTTTTCAATGCAACCAAATAAGACGGAGCAATAATTCTTTTTGCATATAAAACCAGAGGAGTCTCACTTTCACATCACACATCCAACGTGTCCCAGAGCGCCGTTTACTTCCACTAATGTGTTTGAAGAAATCCAGAATAAAGCAAACGAAAGTGAGCGATCACGTGTTTACTGCACTTTTTATCAGTGTGTTCAGTCAGTCTGGACAGAAGTCTGTACATGTTATTAAAACTTGGGATCTAAAGGTTGTATTGTGTCTACAGCCTGTAAACATGTAGAGATCTGCTCCGGCTCGTTCTATGGTGGCTGTTAAAGGGTTAAGTCAAACGTTCTGTTACATTCGTGATGCAAGTCCCATATTTTAGAATAACTCAGCAGCCTCCTGTGTGAAAGTCGTGTGTGTGTTTTGTCCGTGACTCCACTGTACGTTCAAATAACTGAACACAAGCGGTGGGACGTTACGTAGCTACACTCCCCTCCAAAAGTATTGGAACAGTGAGGCCACTTCCTTTATTTTTGCTGTAGACTGAAAACATTTGGGTTTGACATCAAAAGATGAATATGAGACAAGAGATCAACATTTCAGCTTTTATTTCCAGGTGTTTACATCTGGATCTGATACACAACTTAGAAGTTCGCACCTTTTGTTTGAACCCACCCATTTTTCATGTGAGCAGAAGTATTGGAACATGTGACTGACAGCTGAATGTCTACGTTCAGTTTCAGATTTGGGTTTTGCCTGTGCAGACTGCATTTATAGTTAGAGGCGTAACCAACAAGAAAACCAGAGAGCTGTCCATGGGTGAGAAGAGAGAAGATGAAAATCAATCAGAGTCATTGCACAAACATTGGCCATAGCCAGTACAACCATTTGGAATGTCCTGAAGAAGAAAGAAACCACTGGTGTACTAAGTAACAGACGTCGAACGGGTAGACAAAGGAAAACAGCAGCAGTTGATGACAGAGACACTGTGAGAGCTGTAAAGAAAGACCCTAAAACAACTGTTGACATCAGCATCAACCTCCAGAGAGCAGGAGAGAAGGTGTCACAGTCTACTGTTGGCAGAAGACTTCACGAACAAAAGTACAGAGGCCACACCAGAAGATGCAAACCACTCATTAGCAAGAAGAACAGGTCCAGAAAAAGTCCAGAGACAAGCCTAAAAATTCTGGGACAAAGTTTTATGGACTGATGAGACAAAGATGAACCTTTACCAAAGTGATGGAAAGGCTAAAGTTAGGAGAAAGAGAGGATCTGCTCATGATCCCAAACATACAAGCTCCTCTGTGAAACACAGTGGAGGTCATGTCAGGGCTTCTTCTGGGATGGGCTCATTCATCTTCACTGATGATGTAACACATGATGGCAGCAGCAAAATGAACTCAGAAGTCTACAGAAACATTTTGTCTGCCAATTTAAAGAAAGATGCAACCAAACTGATTGGGAGATCCTTCATGGTGCAGCAAGATAATGATTCAAAACACACTGCCAAAACAACACAGGAGTTCATCAGGGGTGAGAAGTGGGAGGTTTTAACTGGTCAAGTCAGTCTCCAGACTTCAACCCTGTAGAGCTAAAGAGCAGACTGAAGGGAGAAACCCCCCCAAAACAAACCACAACTGAAAGAGGCTGCAGTGAAGCCTGGAAAAGCATCACAGAAGCAGAATGCAAAGGTTTGGTGAAGTCAGTGGGTCACAGGCTTGATGCAGTTATTAGGGTTATTAAGTCTTTTCACGTTAATCTATTTTAAGTCTATCTGTTCCAATACTTTTGCTCACCTAAAAATTTGGTGTTCCGTTACAAATAATGCAAACTTCTAAGTTGTGTATCAGATCCAGATGTAAACACCTGGAAATAAAAGCTGACATGTTGATCTCTTGTCTCATATTCAGCTTTTGATGTCAAACCCAAATGTTTTCAGTCTACAGCAAAAATAAAGGAAGTGGCCTCACTGTTCCAATACTTTTGGAGGGAAGTTATACGAGTCAACACTGACTGTTGGTTTGGTACATTACAACCTAAGTTGCACTTTACATTGCCAGTGCATTTTTATTTTGCTGTGAAAATCAAATCAAACAGGAAGTAGAGTGAACAAGTGTGTGTGTGTGTGTGTGTGTGTGTGTGTGTGTGTGTGTGTGTGTGTGTGTGTGTGTGTGTGTGTGTGTGTGTGTGTGTGTGTGTGTGTGTGTGTGTGTGTGTGTGTGTGTTAAGTTTACCTGGGGGAATGAAGGAGTAATGGGAACTTAAACAAACTGTCCCCTGAGTCCAACATCTCAGTCTTCGCCACAAAGGAAAGTAAAGAGGAGAAAAGAAAGAAAAGAGAGGACAGTCAGAGGATTAAGAAACACGATTCTTATGGTTTTTAATTGTATTTATTTATTTTAATTCATCTTATTGAGTTTCTTATTGAGTTTCTTTTGGTTTCACCACAAACAGCCGTTATATCGCTCTCTGCACACACACCAGACTACATTCACTAAAACAGGGATTTTAGAGAACAGGACAAAAGGGATCAGTGTTTGTGTGACATGAATTATTATTAACACACAAAAGCCACTCGTTTGAGTTGTTAATCAAACTATTGAGTGTATGGTCACTCACCTGCTCACCCACTTAAACTGCACATTTCTATTATAGTTTCTCCTCGTGTTCTGTTTTGCAAATATCTTTATTTTATATTTCTATATTTTACAGTTGTGTTTATTGATTATGCACCAATATACCAGGGTCAAATCATTACTTACTTCACATTAAACCAGAAACAGAAACAGTAGTGTTACTACTTGATCTACGGCTAAAAATCATCTGAAATTTAACGAAATTATCACAATATTTAATACAACAAAGTCTCTCAGTTGAGTTTATTGCAAAAGGTGCCCACTTGTTCACAGTTTATACTTAAAACTTAATCATACAAATAAAATACATGGGATATTCATGGAAAAAAAAGCTTTGGTGTCGTTGCTCTGAAAACCACCAAACTCCATTGACGAAAACCATAATTTTACCTCACAGCACACAGGATGAATCCAAATGAACCCTTTAAAGTCTCCCAAGAACACAAACTAACAGACAGACCAACAGCTCCTGGTCAAGTACTTTTACTTTTCATACCTTAAATGTATTTTACTTGTATTTTCACTACTTTCACAGTGTGGTATTAGTACTTTTACTGTTGCAAAGGAGCTCAGTACCTCTTCCACTGCTGTGAAGGGAAATACTAAATGTACTGAGTGCTCCTGTAAAGGGCCGTGCCCATGTTTTTCATGTTGCAGCCCATTAACTATAAATGGTGCTTTCCTGCTGACTGTTTTCTCTCAGCTGTCACATGGTTTTCCCTTCCAGGCAGCTGTGTTCGGGTTTCAGCGTCTCATCGGCCTCTCGGAGGAAAAACGGTGGATCTTTTTTCCCATCCAGGAGTCAGGCCGAGCGTAGATACTGTACATGGGTAACCTACACCGCCGTCCTCATGACAGCAGCGCTCACGTGTGTCCTGCTCCGCTGCACGCTGTCGGTCCTCATGTCCGAGCGAAGCTGCTTCCCGAGGACGTGAAAAACTGACAGGAACAAGAGTGAAGCCTGGAGGCGAGTCGATCTTTGAACGAAAATTCAACACACAAACATTAAACTTTGATGTGCTGTCCAGCTGCTGTGTGTGTGTGTGTGTGTGTGTGTGTGTGTGTGTGAGACAACAGCCTGAGTGACAGTGTGACAGCTGACCAACATTTCTTTACATTCATTATTAATATTTAACTGGAGCTGAACTGTGTGTGTGGGCGTATACAGTTGCTGCACATGTACCTTCAGGCGTGTGTGTGTGTGTGTGTGTGTGTGTGTGTGTGTGTGTGTGTGTGTCAATACAGCTGTTATTGGCTTATGCTGATATGAGGCATTCTAACAATGAGGATAACAGTAATGATAATAACAGATCAGTATTTACAGGTGAAGGTTGTTGGCGTGTGTTCTAGCAGACTTGGTGTTTTGGAGGTTCAGGTATAATAATAACTCAGCATGTCTACCTGTGTGGGACTGTCCTGGTTTCAGGTTGGTGTCCTGAATCATGATGCATTAAACACTAAACTGTCCTGGTTTTCACCTCAGTTTGTAATAATAGTTTGTAATAATAGTTTATTATAATAGTTTATAATATTCTACTTTGTGTTCTTTAATTGACATGATCATGTTTTCATATTCTGTATTAGAACATCAACAGTGACCCAAGAGTCTGAATTTAACACTGATCAGCAGTTTGTGTGTCAGTCAGTCAGTCAGTCAGTCAGCTGCAGCTCTGTCAGTTAGCGTACCGGTCAGTACACACGGTTAACTGCCAGCTAACAGTCATCTGCCAGTATGCTAACAGTTATACAGTGGGGCAAAAAAGTATTTAGTCATCCACCAATTGTGCAAGTTCTCCCACTTAAAAAGATGAGAGAGGCCTGTAATTTCCATCATAGGTACACTTCAACTATGAGAGACAGAATGGGGGGGAAAGAATCCAGGAAATCACATTGTAGGATTTTTAATGAATTAATTGGTAAATTCCTTGGTAAAATAAGTATTTGGTCACCTACAAACAAGCAAGATTTCTGGCTCTCACAGACCTGTAACTTCTTCTTTAAGAGGCTCCTCTGTCCTCCACTCGTTACCTGTATTAATGGCACCTGTTTGAACTCGTTATCAGTATAAAAGACACCTGTCCACAACCTCAAACAGTCACACTCCAAACTCCACTATGGCCAAGACCAAAGAGCTGTCAAAGGACACCAGAAACAAAATTGTAGACCTGCATCAGGCTGGGAAGACTGAATCTGCAATAGGTAAGCAGCTTGGTGTGAAGAAATCAACTGTGGGAGCAATTATTAGAAAATGGAAGACATACAAGACCACTGATAATCTCCCTCGATCTGGGGCTGCACGCAAGATCTCACCGCGTGGGGTCAAAATGATCACAAGAACAGTGAGCAAAAATCCCAGAACCACACGGGGGGACCTAGTGAATGACGTGCAGAGAGCTGGGACCAAAGTAACAAAGGCTACCATCAGTAACACACTACGCCGCCAGGGACTCAAATCCTGCAGTGCCAGACGTGTCCCCCTGCTTAAGCCAGTACATGTCCAGGCCCGTCTGAAGTTTGCTAGAGAGCATTTGGATGATCCAGAAGAGGATTGGGAGAATGTCAGATGGTCAGATGAAACCAAAATAGAACTTTTTGGTAAAAACTCAACTTGTCGTGTTTGGAGGAGAAAGAATGCTGAGTTGCATCCAAAGAACACCATACCTACTGTGAAGCATGGGGGTGGAAACATCATGCTTTGGGGCTGTTTTTCTGCAAAGGGACCAGGACGACTGATCCGTGTAAAGGAAAGAATGAATGGGGCCATGTATCGTGAGATTTTGAGTGAAAACCTCCTTCCATCAGCAAGGGCATTGAAGATGAAACGTGGCTGGGTCTTTCAGCATGACAATGATCCCAAACACACCGCCCGGGCAACGAAGGAGTGGCTTCGCAAGAAGCATTTCAAGGTCCTGGAGTGGCCCAGCCAGTCTCCAGATCTCAACCCCATAGAAAATCTTTGGAGGGAGTTGAAAGTCTGTGTTGCCCAGCGACAGCCCCAAAACATCACTGCTCTAGAGGAGATCTGCATGGAGGAATGGGCCAGAATACCAGCAACAGTGTGTGAAAACCTTGTGAAGACTTACAGAAAACGTTTGACCTCTGTCATTGCCAACAAAGGGTATAGAACAAGGTATTGAGATGAACTTTTGTTATTGACCAAATACTTATTTTCCACCATAATTTGCAAATAAATTCTTTAAAAATCAGACAATGTCATTTTCTGGATTTTTTTTTTTCTCATTCTGTCTCTCATAGTTGAAGAACTTGCACAATTGGTGGCTGACTAAATACTTTTTTGCCCCACTGTATATCAGTATGCTAACAGTCATCTGCCAGTATGCTAACAGTCATCTGCCAGTATGCTAACAGTTATATATCGGTATGCTAACAGTCATCTGCCAGTATGCTAACAGTTATATATCAGTATGCTAACAGTTATATATCAGTATGCTAACAGTTATATATCGGTATGCTAACAGTTATATATCGGTATGCTAACAGTTATCTGTCATGATAAAGACAAAGTGGGTTTGTCATGAATGTAGTGTTTATTTTGTACATGTCTATGTTAATGTTTATGTTGCACTCATGTATAAAATTAGCATAAAAAAGGAACCTGTGAACCTGTAACACGTGTTACAGCCACACCTGAACATGTACTACAGACACAAACACAGACCTGCGTTAGATGGTGCTTGTGATGTGGCTTTTATATATACGGTACTACTGCGTATTAAAAATGCATATAAATATTTATGACGTGCACGCCTTAAAAACATTCATAAAGATATTTAATGGATATTTGCATTAAATATGCAGCATATATGAGTTTCACAGCCACAAGGACATTCATCACTAATTCATATTAGTCTAATATTAGACTAATTCAGGTCCATATATGCTACACTTCTGTTTTTGTACGATATATGGGTCTGAAATATGTGGCATGCTTGTCTGTGTGCATTATGAGCACATATGGAGCATATATAGACATATTTTTTTAAAGAGGGAGTTCTAAGCTCCAACTTACAAGGTGGAAGGTGATTTTGTGGATATACAGTAAATTGTAAATACAGTTTATAACAACAACCGTTAGTTGTAGGCTTACTACCGGAGTATATTTAATATTAGAAGAGATTTTGATTTGATACGTACAGTAATAAGGGCTTATTTCTATTTTTATAATAATATTGCAAATTTGTCTCATTGAAACTGTATAAGCCAAAAAACAAGTAATTACATTAAAATATCTATATATTACAAAGACCCCAATCTACAATCACACCCTTTATAATAAACATTTGATCCAAGAGTCACCAATATGGTGTTTATATATAAATATATTTATTACATGACTTTGATTCAGATTGGTCAGTTATAGCCCTCTGTTATTTCTGTTACTAGTTACTAATGGTCAGCCGCCAATATGCTAATAATTAGCTGCCATAATGCTAATGGCTATCTGTCAGCATGCTAACAGTTTTCTATCAATATGCTAACAGTTGTCTATATGCTAACAGGAAATGGTTACGATAAAGACAAAGTTTGTCTTTTCTTAAGAACTCCAGGAGGCTAAACTCCTTCTTTTTAAAGGACCCGTCTACTAAAGTGTAATGTTCATGAGCTAAACCCTGAAATAACCCTCTAACGCCTATCAAAAACACAAATGCTAACCCCTAACTCCTAAACACAACTAAAAGTAATTTCTGGACTCCAAAAATGCTAAAGCTAACAGACATAGGCTGGCCAAGAAATGCTAACTGCTAAATGAGGCTAACAGGAATTCTTTGGCTGCAGCTCAGAAATATTGACCATCCTACTAGTATTCTCTAGGCTAAAGTCACAAAATGCTAACTGCTATCTGTGACTATGAAATGCTAATTAAAGGGACAGCAACATGCTAACTGTAGCTAATGTCGATTTTCTTTGCAGTTCCCGTTTTATGTTTTTTAAAATCCTAATAAAAAGTCCACACATGGAATCAGAGCTGTTTGTCTGCGCTAAAGAGGCACTTGGTCGTTTGTCAAATTAATAAAGAAGAAATTTAAAGGAAAATTTTCCCAAAAAAACAAAATGTATTGAGTATAAATCAGCTATTAAGAGAAAAGAGAAACACAAAGTAAAAAAAATCCCTAATAAATGAAAGAATGAATTAATAAATAACTGCTGTGACATTTAGCTGTTTGTTGTTGAGCCTCAGTTTGCTGTTTAAATGTTTAAGTACACAGCTCCAGTGTCCAGTGTGTGTGTGTGTGTGTGTGTGTGTGTGTGTGTGTGTGTTAGCAGTGTTTTGTCTCACTAAGTGATGAAGCCGATTGTGTTTCCTTCACGGGAACAAATGAAACCTGACCTTTGACAACCAAACTTCTGTTCAGACTCAAATCAAACAAAAAAAAAACAACAACTCTAAATTGAGGTGATGAAATAAACGTTCACGTGGAAAAATGTGACGTCGTTATGGCTGCGACACGAAGAAAAGCATGATGGGAAATCAGAAAACAGGGTTTGAACATTTAGGAGAAAGTTGTGACGTTATGAGAAATTAGTCACAGCGTTAGGAGAACTTGTTTTTCTCTCCCTGATACTAAATAATAATAATAAACTTTATTTATAAGGGCTGCTGCTGAAACAAATAAAAACACTGCACGATAAAACAAATGAATAATAATAAGTAAAACTTAAAGATAAAGAGTAAAATCACATCTATAAAAGATGAGAATAAGACCAGAGCAGTTAGTTCATGCTGAAGAAAGAAGTTTTGAGTTTACTCGACTATTTATTTGTTTCTATGTGTTTTAAATTAAAGTCTCCCTTAAGGTCTTAAGGTGGAATTTCTCTGAGTGAAGTGAAGATAATTTTAGATCCGTCTGAACTCTTCTTTGTTGCATCATCAGATAGTAAAATCCTCCTCTTCCTCGCTCTCCTCTCCCAACATGAAACTCCCATCAGTCCGTTTAATGTGGAGCAGAGAGAGAGAGAGAGAGAGGGGAGGGAGAGAGAGAGAGAAGGGAGGGACACGAGGGAGAGAGGAAAAAGAGGGTGAGAAATGACAATGAGCAAAGAGAGAGAGAGAGAGAAGAGGGAGATGGAGGGGAGGGTCGAGCAAGCAAATGGGAGGTGGAGCCAGAGAGGGAGAGGGAGAGAGAGAAAGAGGGAGGGAGAGAGAGAGAGGGAGAGAGAGAGGGAGAGGAGGGATGACAGGAGACGTGGTTGTTGCCGCGGCAGCAGAGCAGGACAGATCTGAGACAGTCAAACACTCCTCCTCCTCTTCCTCCTTCTTCTTCTTCTTTTACCACCATCCGTCCTGCATCCGTCCATCCTGTTAACACCTGGAAAAACAAAACAAAAAGAAGCAACCTGCTTCAGCCTTCCTCATCACTCCTCTTCATCCTCACCTTCATCACCTCCATCAGCAGCAGCAGCAGCAGCAGCTGTGGTAAGTAGGATGGAAACTGCTCCAGATACACCGCTGACTGCTGAGAATAGAATAAGAGAAAGACGGGAGTGGAGAGCCGGAGGAGGACGGGACGGAGAGAGAGGGGTGGAGGGAAGAGTTTGGAGAGAGGAGGAGGAGGAGGAGGAGAGAGGAGAGAGGAAGAGGAGAGGAAGAAGAATCTGGGTAGAACAGCTGGATTAAAGAGAAGTCCAGAATAGAGAGTGAAAAACAGAAAAGAAAGAAAGATGTGTGGCTAGAAAGAATACAGAAGATAGAAAAGAAAAGTGGCACAGAGGCGACAGAGAGGGAGGAGTAGAAGAGAAATAAGTAGAAGAGAAAGAAATAGAAGAGAAATAAGTAGAAGAGAAAGAAATAGAAGAGAAATGAATAGAAGTAGAAAAGAAATAGAAGAGAATAGAGTTGAGTGGTTTGAGTTTGTTTGGGATAAACAGGAACGTAGAAAAACAGCAAAATAACAGGAAGTAGAGAAGAAAAAAATAGATGTTTCATAGAGTGTGTGTGTGTGTGTGTGTGTGTGTGTGTGTGTGTGTGTGTGTGTGTGTGTGTGCGTGTGTGTGTGTGCGTGCGTGTGTGTGTGTGTGTGTGTGTGTGTGTGTGTGTGTTGAGGTTGACGTAATCCAGCAGTATGAATTAGTGATGAAGTTCTGTGTGTTTGCTATTAACGGTGGTTAGCATTCAGACACACACACACACACACACTTTTCGCATGCTTGCTTGCACACACACACACACACACACACACACACACACACACACACACTGAGCTCATTAATATTCACACTCTCTGTTTCTGCAGTCATGAAATGTTGCTCCGTTCTTTTTCCTCCAGAAGTTTCTTTGTGTTTTTAGGTTTTAAAGCTGAATGTGTACTTTGTTGAGGCGTGACTCGCCCGCTGTGGTCTCTCTCTCTCTCTCTCTCTCTCTCTCTTTGCGTGTTCGTCATGTCGTCTTAACGCTGTCCGACGACCCGTCCGTCCTCTGAAGTGACTTTAATCATTTAAAAAAACACCTCACAGATCCAAAACTCTGTGAGTAAAAAAGCTCAATGTTTCCTCCAACAGCCGCTCGCTGTAGTTTTTATAACGAACAAATGGAAAGAGTGCATTGGTTGGGGACTATTTCCTGTGGCGGATGAATCCACATGTGCTCTAGTGGGTGCAGGACAGTGTGTGTGTGTGTGCGTGACTGAGTCAGAATATACTTCAATGTGTTTGTGTTCATATCGAACATTAAAAAAAGGAAAGATATTGAGAAATAATGCTGCTTTCAAGTCACGCTGAAGATATCGTAATTTTGGATTTTCTACATGACAAAGTTGTGTTTTTCTCTTTTTAAGGCTCCAGTAGCTCCAACGTGTCGCTCAGTAACACACAAACAAACATGGACGCTGTTTGATGACGAACAAAACCCAGATTTAATGAAAATGTTGTTTTATTATCAAAGTTCTCGTGTTTCTTGAATCTTTCACCGTCCATCTGTAATGTAGCCTAAAGGGTCAGTACACGAAATATTAAAGAGCAGCGATTTCTGTGTCATCTTGTTCACCTGTTCAGAAACGTGGGATTATTCTCTTGTTGCTTCGTATAAAGTTTCTCTCTGACTTCAGGTTCAGATGCAAACAGCAGCTGTTTCTGTTTCCAGTGCAGCCAAACAAATTCCGGTAGTTTTAATGAGGAATCAGTAAATCAAGAATCAATAAACAACCTTTTTCCATCGTAACATCAGGAACCGCCATCTGATTATTATCATCTGATCAGCTGACCAAAAAAAAAAACCAAAATGACCGTTGTCTTGTGAATGCATCTTGTTTCTTGTGTGACTGTTTCACAATAAAAGCCCTCCTGTGTTTTAATGTGAGGCAGCAGCAGCAGGAAACGTCACGTTAACGTTAGCATTAGCAGTATCTTCAGATTAGAGAGTCAGATTATGAACAGATTACACGCTGCATCATTTTCTGAATCTGAAGGCAGCGCAGGAATGGCGGACTCCGCCACTAACTATAAAATTCACTCTGTAGAGAGGAAATAAATAAAAAAAAAGAGATTTGAAATAAAAAATATGTATATATCTGTTTTTTTAACAGTGTTCACATTTTTAATGTGATAAATGTGTAATCGTTAAAATCCCACTTTCAGAGAGGTCAGTGAATGCCTCCCCATGAAATACTGAATTCACACCATGTAGTTATAATTAAATAACAAAAAACATGACAACACACTGGATAGTATGAAAATATGAGTTTTAATGATCTTTATTATTCATAATAAATATTTTCTCACATTCTAAATCCCTGTTTTAAACACATGATCTTAATTTTCATCTCAAAACAGATGAACCAGATCGTCTCTGTCTGTATTTATTGTGTTCGCTGAAGTCCGAACCTGCTCCTGATTCTGATGGTTGTAGTTTTAAATGTCTGAGACTTTGACGGACAAAAAGACGCCAACAAATATTTTTTTTTTTAATGTTTCTGCAGACGGAAAAACGCAGAAATAAATGTTCAGAGTTTGTTCTTCTGTTTCATCGTGTTCTGGTGTTTTCTACTGTTTCCGCTTGAACCTCCGAGTTCTCCTGTTTCTACTGTGTGTGTGTGTGTGTGTGTGTGTGTGTGTGAGTGTGTGTGTCTAGTGCAGTGAAGTGCTGCTCGCTGATGGTCGTCTAATGGTTTCACACAAACACTCAGACTGACTGGCCATGTGCTGCTCTTCATCACTATCTGTGTGTGTGTGTGTGTGTGTGTGTGTGTGTGTGTGCAGCAGTTTCCACTCCAGCAGAGACACTTTTCCTCTTGTTACTTACTCCGTCTTGACTGACAGAACCTCTCCGGCACGTTTCTGTCCGGCGAACGCGGCGGCTCGGTGTAGCTAATGTGGTGTCAAAGTAACGTGACGTAGTTTAAAGAGTAAGAAAAGTCTGCACGGGGAGGGAGGAGGTCAACGGGTGGAGGGAGGGATCAAACACAGGACTTTCTTCCAGGCGGCTGACTGTCGGCAGGAAGCTGTTGAGAGAAAACAAAAGTCAACAGGGACTTTTAACTTATGTAAATTATTATTCTGTTGTACCGTATTTAATTCATCTTTTCCTAAACCTAACTGAGTAGTTTTGGTTCCTAAACCTAGCCAAACTTCTACTTTCACAACGCTAACCACGTTGTTGTACTGTTACCATGCCAACAAAAGTCATAGAAACACCATAAAGACAAACGACTCCTGACTTTCAAACACTCATTGAAATGTTTCTCAGCAAGCTTTATTTTGAAAGTCTCCCCAGGCGTTGTGTACCTTTTGTTGCCAACTTTAAGCTTTATTTTGAAAGTCTACCCAGGCGTTGCTAACTTTAAGCTTTATTTTGAAAGTCTACCCAGATCCTTGGTGTGTTTCCTGTTTAAGGAACAGTAAAAATACTGTTACTGCATTTAAAACGATAATTACACCAAAAGTGTTGAACATATACTGAAAGGAAACTGGTGCCTTTGAAGAGAGGCTGTCTGTGGTCCATTCACAAAAACACTCATTTTACCTGAACAGAACAGAGGAGTTACTGTTCTGATTGTTTTGCCGTTTGTGTTTTAACTTGTCAGTTTGGACGTAACCAACACGTTAAAACACACCAGAGACACACAACAACACAGACACACTGACTGATGGAGGCAGCAGCAGAGCAGCAGCTCCTGGTTTCTGTGAGCTAAAATCAGTGTTTTTGTGAATGGAGTCTGGTGTTTGTGCAGAGAGCGATAGAACGGCTGTTTCTCCTGAAATGAGAAGTAAAGACATGTTTGACGACTGAAGCTGTCACCTTGGTGTCTTGTCGTGTCGGTGAGATAAAACTAAAAGATCAATCGATCATATGTAAAGTCATGATGAATTAGATGAGTTATTGATTCATTGAACTTCTATTAAAAACCCGTAGAATTAAGTTAAAATGACAAGTTCTGTGTGCTGCAGCCTTCTGGACCCGTTTACCTTGTTATTGATCAGTGATCAGAGAGCCCTGCTGCCTCGGCATCGACCGGTATTCACAAACATGTTTCCTGTTCTATTGATCAGTGATTAGAGACGTGATGTTGTCTCGTCATTGATCCGATCACATGCAGTACGGAGCCGAGGCGGCAGGACTCCATGTTAGCAGAGGATCAGGTTATTTCCTGTTTCCTTTATTATAAAATGCTGCGTTTCACATCTGGAAAAATACAATATCTGAAACACAGAAACACAGAAACTGTATCTGTGAGAACATTATTTAAGATTTAAGTTAGCCGTTTATGAGGAAACAAACTCTTAACAGTCTCCGTTTAAATGCTGCTGTTACAGTTTGTACACATAATCAGCCTTCAGCCTTCTATCAAAGTCTTTATTATACAAATAAAGTTGCACTTTTATGACAAAAAAGTCAATACTGTGAGAATAACACTGTCATTTTATGTTATGAGGATGATATTATAGATTTATGGGGAGAAGAAGTCAAGTCAATATTGTGACAATGAAGTCGTCATTTTATGAGAATAATTCTAATATTTTCAGACAAAAACTTGATTTGTAGATTTGACCGCTGATAGAGAAATAATGATTAGACCACCAGTGAGAATGTGACCCTGACTGATGTTGAGTGTTTCTCAGAGCGACAGCTGGAGGAGGGACTAGTTCTGTCCAGGGTGTGATGGGTCTGCAGTCTTCTACACGTGGATTTGACTTTCACTGACAGGCTCAGCTTGTCCTCAAAGCCACCAGACTCCATTGACAAAAACAGGAATTTTACCTTGTAGAACAAGGAAGTTCATGGTCTACGGTTGCCTTCGTCTGGAGGCTTGTTTGTGTGTGTTAATGTGTGACTTTGGTGTTTTAAAGAATTAGTTTAGATCTGAACTAATGTGCTAAAACAACAAGGTCA
Source organism: Pempheris klunzingeri (assembly GCF_042242105.1). Lineage (NCBI taxonomy): Eukaryota > Metazoa > Chordata > Actinopteri > Acropomatiformes > Pempheridae > Pempheris > Pempheris klunzingeri. The sequence continues at coordinate 26,741,923 of NC_092022.1, read as the reverse complement.
CAGCAACTAGACCAGCTCCTGTGTCCTGTTCTCTAAAATCCCTGTTTTAGTGAATGTAGTCTGGTGTGTGTGCTGTTTGTGGTTAAACCAAAAGGATCTTCCAGGTCTCTCTCTGTAGGGATCCTTTCCATGATGCTGTCACACACTTAGAATAACACTCTGAGCCTGTCAGTGGATCAAACAAGCTCTTTTAGTGGACCTACTGTGATCAGGTGCAGTTGTCCCAAAGGATCACGTTGCAGCCATTGCAGCCCGTTTGGTGGCTGCTGGCTGAGGTGATCTACTGGACCAGTTCCAACACTTTTACTACCTACCAGTCACTCACACACCAGGATGTGGACAGAGAGGATTCTGGGTTAGAAAACACCTGAGTCCTTTAAAGGAAATTCTTTGGCAGCATTAAGTTTCTTTAACTTTAATTACTTTAATTACTTAATATTTTAATGCAGAATAGTTGAATCTAATGTTTCCTGGTTGTCAGTGTGTCGCTGGCTGATCTAAATACAGAGACGCCCCCCCCCCCCTCCTGTCACAGCATTACATGATGTTGCATCTGTTTACTTTTGCTTCATAATCACAAACAGACGAACGTACAGTCGGCGGCCTGTCACCAGCAAACAATCATGGTGCATTAGAGCATTAGAGGAGGACTCCTGCCAGCTTTGTTTGAGGCTTTTAAGATGAACAGATGAAACGCTGACTGATGGAGAAATGAATAAGACATGAACAGAGTTCAACAGTGCTGGAGGAGGCATTCAGACGCTTTACTGCAGCAGAAGTACTAATGAAACACTGTTTTCCTGTCCCATCTCGTGTCTCCACTTTGGTGTGTCGTTCTCCTGCTGGAGATGTTTCAGGCTGAGCTCATTTTAACTCCTTTATGTCCTGGTGGGTAGTTTAATTTTCCAGCTGACAGCCAACAGCTTATCTATCTTCAGGAGGAGGAGGAAGAGGATTTTCTGAGCCCATAAAGGAACTCTTCATCCTCCAGTTCATCACAAACAGTCACAGTGAACACATCTGTGGTTTCACTGGACAGGAAGGAGATGATATTATATTTCAGTTTTCTTTTGGTTAGGTTTAGGAAAAGATGATGACGCTTTGGGTTCAAATGAAAAGTCTACTCTAAATATAACAGGTACATTAAAATATCTTCTTTCCAGCACACACCTGGGAGCAAATAGCACCTGCCATGATTTAATCGTGGGTCTCTTCTAAACTTTCCAAATGATCGGAACAAATGGACCAAATTCTGATGATGAAGCATCATTTTGCAGGTTGTGACGCTAATTAAAGAGCTAAGACCTGTGAGGAACTCTAATCTGAGAAGTCAGGCAGATGGAGGGGAGTAAAAAGTCCTATATTTACTCTGAGACGGAGGAGACAGGTGTGTAGAAGTGTGTAGCGCTCAGTAAATGTGCTGATTTATATATTTAAACTCTGAATAATGTTCTGTAAAGTTCTTCCTAAATGCAGCGACTGCCTCTCAAAGAGCGCTGAGCAGCTTTCTGGTTCCTGCAGAGTTTGGGGAGAGTCTGTCTCCCAGCGGTCAGACAGGAAATCCACTGACTCAGGTTCAGCTCTCACGCAGTAATAACCATAAAACCAGCAGCCATCCCATTACCGGAAGCTTCCAGGCCGCCGCCGCCGCCGCAGCTCGGCTTGAGGGGAGGCTCTGATCCCACAGCGGTGGCTGCGGGTAAAAAGCATCACGTGGATGCTGTTAATATCAATGATGTCAGCTGGGACTCCCACCGAGAGGACGGACGGACGGACGGACGAAGTTCCTGGAAACCTGCAGACAGATGGAAATAGACCTGAGCAGGACTTTCAGAAACGCTTCGTCAGTCTTTTTTAGATTATACTGCTTCGATTTCCCAAATCAAATCTGTTTTATTCTTTAAAGGAGATTCACCTTTCAGC
>NC_092022.1:26720000-26735000 GCF_042242105.1 Pempheris klunzingeri | reverse complement strand
CCTGTTTTAGTGAATGTAGTCTGGTGTGTGTGCAGAGAGCGATATAACGGCTGTTTGTGGTTAAACCAAAAGGATCTTCCAGGTCTCTCTCTGTAGGGATCCTTTCCATGATGCTGTCAGCTGATTAGTTTGAAACGTTGCTGTTAAAGGACCATACCGCTGATTTTTGTCCCTCATGTGTAAACTTCTTACTTCAGCTTCAGCAGTTGGTTAAAGGTTTTCATGCTATGCAGCACTAATTAGCCCCAAAAGTGGTAACGAGACACAGACCCACTGTTTGTTCAGTGTGTTCAGAGGATGTGTGATCGTCATGTTGATCCGTTGTCACATGTTAGTTTCTGTTAAATCGTCTAAAAACTGAGTTGAGTTCTGTTGAGGGGAACTGACCTGATTGGATGAGTGCATGTTTATGTACCTTTGTGAGGACCAGTCACCTGGACAGCTTTATGAGGACGGTCCTTCATCATGGCCTCTGTCCTCCCCACTCTTCCTCCTCTTCATCACCTCCTTTCAGTCCTTCTCTCCCTTCTTTCCTCACTACAGTTACCTTGTTTTCTCCCTCTTGCTCTCCTCCATCCTTATTTCCTCCTTCTCTTTCCTTTCTCTTCACACTCTTATCCTTCCCTCCCCCCTTCCTCCGTCCTCTCCTCCTTTCTCTTTCTCCTTCCTGTTTCTCCTCCCTTCATCCTGTTATTTTACCTCCCTTTCTTCCTCCCTTGTTCATTTCTCCAGAAACTCTTTCTCCTCCTTTTCTCCTGTTTTTTGTCCTCTCTTCCTCCCCTCCTTTCCTCCCTCCCTCATTATCTCCCTCTCTTATTTACACCTCCTTCTCACCTCCTCCTGTCTCCTTTCTTTCGTCTCCATCATTCCTCCCTTTTCTGTTTCCTCATATTCCCACTTGTTCCTCCTTTACTCCCTCCTTTTTTCCCTCTCAGCCTTCCTTTCTCCTCACCTCTCTCCTCTCCATTATCCCTTGTTCCCTTCTTTCTCTCCTTTTCGTTTCATTTTCTAAATTTCTCTCCTTTCTCCTCTCATTCCTGCTCTTGTCTTCACCTCCTCCCTTCCGCCTTCCCTCCTTTCCACAACTTTTATCTTCCCTGCCCTCCTCTTCATCCCCTCCTCTTCTTCATCACTATTTTTATCTTGTTTTCCTCTTCCATCCTTCTTTTGGCCTCCTCTCCTCTCCTCCTCTCCTCTCCTTGTTCCCTTCTTTCTCCCCTTTTTACCTTTTTCCTCTCATCCCTACTTCCTTCCTTCCTTCAGTCCTCCCTCCCATCTTCCCTTCCTCTTTCCCTCCTTTCAGTCTTTCAGTCTTTCCTCCCACACCTCCTCCTCCCTCCTCCTCCTCTGTCCTCCTCTCCTCTCCTGGTTTGTCTCTCACTCTCCCTCTCTTTTCTGTTTGTGTGTTTCCTGACAGGACGACCGTACATGGACATGGACTAAAGGCCTCCTGACGCCTCCTCCTCGCTCTCCAACACAAAGCTGCCGCCACGAATGCCCCGCCGACCTGAACGGGAGAGAGAGAGGGAGGGAGAGAGAGAGAGAGAGAGAGAGAGGGGGTAAAACACAGAGACAGATAAAGGAAAATTAGAGAGGGCAAAAACAGCAAGCAAAAGCAAAACGAGAAGGAGAAAGAGAGGAAGAGGGAGGCTGCACATCCATAATCTCCACAGCGGAGAAACACTTAGAGGGAGGCAGGCAAACGGGCCGATTCTGTCTATCTTGCAACTTCAGGGACCATCATCACAATTTAATAAGAATTTGAAAGGCTGCGGCGCTGCAACAAATCAGTCTTCAGAGGGAGAGAGGGCGGGCGAGAGAGCTAGACACAGACAGGGAGGGAGAGAGAGGGAGGGAGGGAGGAGGATGCAGCGAGGTGGAGGCCAGACGTCGAGGTCTTAACGCTTTCCTGCCTGGATTTTTTGCTTCTTGTTGTGGAGTCCCAGCAGCAATAAACCTGCGACGGCAATATCAGAGAGTAACTTTATTATTGTTTCACACATGTTTCCCTGTTCTGAGAGCTGAGAGCTGAAGAAGTGATGCTGTCCCGTCAGGAGTTTGTGTTTTGAAGCGGGACGTCTTGTTTTTTAGGACATTCGCTTGTTGGCTGCAGGTTTCGTCGTCTGCAGTCGGGACAAAACCACCAAAAAAGGGAATATTTCGACTAATCCCTCAAGAGTTTCTCTTCTGGGTTTTAAAAGGGTCAGTTTGCCCCGACGAGGCCCTGCAGGCTGGGAGGAGCTGTGCTTTTATTTTGGAGTGCAACAGGAAGGCTCCAAACCACACCCACCGGAAAGGACTTCAGAGACTCTTCAAAATAAAAGACGGGCCACATACCTGTCAGATGCGTCGGCTTTCCCGCTCTTTTGTGGTTTCATGGCTTGACACCAAACTGCCCTCTGACCCCTCCCTCCCCCCTTCCTCCCCCCTAAACATGTCCGACCACCTCCTCTCTCGCCGCCCCGACCACTCAAAGAAAGCAGGGCAGGAAAAGAAGTGAGCGAGGATTCCTTTGAAGGCTCTTACCTCAGATCCATTAGCTCCGCCCTCCCCCAGGGACAAAACTTGACTCTCTACAGGTGGGACGCGCTGATGCAAGATGGCGGCTGGTGTGGCGACATGGCTGCCGTTTGCGCGGGCTGCAGCGGTGGGATGGCTGCCATTGGCCAAGAAGACGATGCCCAAACCTCCCGTGGATAACTCGTCCAGATCAGATGAGATCCTGTACGTCAACGTCAGCGGGGTCAGGTTTCAGGTGGGTGCTGCCGTCTGCAGAGAGAGACCTGGAAGATCCTTCTGGTTTAACCACTAACAGACGTTATATCGCTCTCTGCACACACACCAGACTACATTCACTAAAACAGGGATTTTAGCTCACAGGACACAGGAGCTGCTGCTCTGCTGCTGCCTCCATCAGTTAGTTTGATTGTGTTGTTGTGTGTTACATAAATATTAAGTTGGATCTGAACTAAACCTTTAAAACACCAAAGTCACACAATGACACAAACTAACTACCTGATGGAGGCAGCAGCAGAGCAGCAGCTCCTGTGTCCTGTGAGCTAAAATCCCTGTTTTAGTGAATGTAGTCTGGTGTGTGTGCTGAGAGCGATATATATGTGGTTAAACCAAAAGATGTGGACATGGACAGGTAGGACCCATGTGTAAGATGTGTAACCCTAATCTCCAGACAAAGAGGCCACACCACCCCACCAGAGTGATAAGATTGTTTATTGGATAATTCTGAAAAAAAAAAACCCAAATCATTCAATAAAACAAAATCCCTCTAAGCTTCTGCTTTGCCACAGAACACACACACTTTACAGGATGTAAATCCTGTGTTGCAGATGTATCCAGTATGAATGTAAATGCTACACATGGTGGACCGCTTCCTGACAAATCAGGGACCTTACTTATCAATCACACCTTATTGAACAGGGTGTCCTCTCCTCTTCTCTGTGCTTCAGGATGAGTGTGGATATAAAACCACTGCAGACAAAATGTCCCCAACACTGAGAACCACTTCAGCACTGACTGATTATCAGGGCTTCACATCTATGTAATGTCGGGGTGATAACGTGCTTAAGAGAGTTTCCTTTGTATCGTCCTCTCTTTACTGTGAGAGTACAGACTTTACATTAACCCCCTGCTGTCCCTCTCCCATCTCTAGAACTGCATCCATGCAGATCCACTGGTCTGTTAATGGTGCTCAATTATTATCATTCTCTATTAAAGATAAATGAATAAACTCTCTTTTTGGACGTATTCAGAGTTTAGAATAACCGGTAGGTCCAGAAGGTTTTGGATCAGGCAGCAGTAGAGCATCTTTAAAATTACTGTTTTTGTCAATGGAGTCTGGTGGGTTTGACTAACGGCTGTTTGTCGTTGATCTACTGTTGAATACTGGAGTTAGTTTTATGGTGTGAGTTATTTTATCCTCTTGTGTTCAACACACCATCACGCCAAGGTCAAACAGTTTTTCTCCACCTCCTCCACAATCTGCTTAAAGCATCCTTGGGTTTCTCCTCAGGTGTTATATATAAATCCAAGTTATTATTAGTAGTAGTATTATTATGACTGTCACGCTGGGTAGCTGGAAGCAAAGGAAAATGCTGATGCTCATCCTTCCCGAGCTTTAAGAATAGAAAGCTACATTAGACGGGAAGGTGCAGGTGAAACTGTGTGAGGAGATAAACATCAGAGGATCAGGACGGGCCGAGCAGGAGAGAGGACAGGTGAAGGAAACACCAGGTGCAGGGCGGGAACTAAGACTAGAAAATAAAACAGGAAACACCAGCTAGAGAGACAGACTACATTACCCATGAGCCTCTCGCCAAGAGCTCTTCTGGAACTCCAATCAGGAACCTCTGCAAAAACACTGACTTTATGTACGTTTGCCTTCTTGGTGAAGTGTTTCTGGGTTCCACACGTGTCCAAAACAAATCATTTTAAGGACAAAAAGCTCACTGTGACTTACAGAACTCACTTCCCGGCTCCGCTCGTACTTCCAAGGCTGACTGCTGTAAATACTGTACGTCTAATCAGCGCATTGTTGTGCATTTGGGCTGAAATAACTACAAAATGGCTCTGCAACAAAAATAGATTTGGCTTTCAGAAATCAAGCAGCATCAAAGCACTTTCTGCAGCAGCGGCAGAACAAGAGGAAAGTTCTTGATGAGCCTGTGAGTTTGTCCTAAATACAGCAGCTTGACGTTTTTAGTGATATATATATATATATATATATATATATATATATATATATATAGAAATATAAATATACGGCGATGTTTGCTTTTCATGTTGGATGCCAAATAATAACTAAAATATCGAAGCATAAAGTAGTCCTGACTTCACTTTTTAGTCAGCTGGTGAAGGTTCAGTGCAAATATTGTGTTGGGTCTGAATTAACCCTTTAAAACACCAAAGTCACACAGTAACACAAACACACTACCTGATGGAGGCAGCAGCTCCTGTGTGCTGTTAGTAAAATCCCTGTTTTAGTGAATGTAGTCTGGTGTGTGTGCAGAGAGCGATATAACGGCTGTTTGTGGATCTCTGTAAATACACCAGACTCCTTTCACAAAAACAGAAATTTTATCTTGCAGAACACAGGAGCTGCTGGTCTGGTTTTTATGACTTTGGTGTTCTTTAACACATTAGTTTGGATCCAAACTGACTCTTCAAAACACCAAAGTCACACAATAACGCAAACAAACAAATTAATCAAGGCAGCAGCAGACCAGCAGCTCCTGAGTCCTGTTCTCTAAAATCCCTGTTTTAGTGAATGTAGTCTGGTGTGTGTGCTGTTTGTGGTTAAACCAAAAGGATCTTCCAGGTCTCTCTCTGTAGGGATCCTTTCCATGATGCTGTCACACACTTAGAATAACACTCTGAGCCTGTCAGTGGATCAAACAAGCTCTTTTAGTGGACCTACTGTGATCAGGTGCAGTTGTCCCAAAGGATCACGTTGCAGCCATTGCAGCCCGTTTGGTGGCTGCTGGCTGAGGTGATCTACTGGACCAGTTCCAACACTTTTACTACCTACCAGTCACTCACACACCAGGATGTGTAAAAACAGGGATGGATGTCCACATGGTGTTGTTATTGCTGAGATTTATAATTCAGCACCATGGAAGTCCAACCAAGACCCAGTTTTAGTCTCCAGAGAGAATAATAAATGTCTTCTCTTTCTGCTGCTGTTTCTCCAGACGTGGAAGAACACTTTGGATCGTTATCCGGAGACGCTGCTGGGCTCGTCGGAGAAGGAGTTCTTCTACAATGAGGACACACAGGAATACTTCTTTGACCGAGATCCCGAAATGTTCCGGCACATTTTGAACTTTTACCGCACCGGGAAGCTGCACTACCCACGACACGAGTGCATCCAGGCCTTCGATGAAGAGCTGGCCTTCTACGGCATCGTGCCAGAGATCATCGGAGACTGCTGCATGGAGGTAAACCTCCGCTCTCTCCGGCTTTTAGTCTCCATGAAGGAGCTGCGGCGTTTGTTTGAATGTCTGAAAGTCGCGGATGTTCCCAGTTGGGTGTCGACAAAATTTGAGGAAACACTTTGGTTCTTAAAGTTGTAATGATTGGCCCACAGTGGGCGCTACGCTAACACGTCGCTAACACGTCACTAACCGTCTGGACTTGTTTCGTATGGCTGCGTTATGTAAAGTAAAATCTGCAAATGTCTGTCAAATGACAAAGTCTGCAAATGGAGGGACGGGAGTCAAACGCAGGACTTTTACCGCGAACAAAGCTGCTCTTGTCCTGTGAAACCTAAAGTGATCGTTGACTTATTTTACCTTGTAACACAACTTTTAATGTAACTTATGTCCCGTATTATAACTTAGGATCATAACTGACATACTTACTTTAAATCTAATCATTGTTCTTAATACTTAACACTTTTGTTGTCTAAACCTAAACAAACTGCGACTATTTGACATCATCAACTAATGTCACATACGTAAAAACAGAGCAGATTTACCACTAAACAGCTGTAGATTAAGGAATTCATATGTTTCTCACGTCCGTATCTGTTATCAGGAATGTGTGCGATGCTTTTAGACAATAAAGTCATTTCATACATCCCTGTCGATGTTTCAGCATTAGAGCTAGCCTGAGCTAACTTAGCTATCGTTAGCCTAGCCACCACAGCCCGTCTGACTAACCCACAACAGAAATTTAGAGACAACCAGCCGAATAATACTTATTTATTAATTTTGGGCTGCTCAAGAGTAAATGACCTGTTATTATTGATAACTGGTTGCTGTCATCACGGCGTAACGCTAAACCGTCTTCTACAGAAATAGATATGATTAGCATGGACGTCAGGGTTGTTAGACAGTCTGACGGTCAGTGTGTGTGTTTGTAATCTGAAATATGATCAAATAAACTGCTGAAATGACGCTACGATGACGATGAGGTGGGTCCCGTCATGTGTTGGACGGCTTCAGCAGCAACAATTTCTGGCCTTTTTATTGCTTTTTCACAAAGTAATGTTGTTGCAGACCTTTATTAAGAGTGCAGTTTGTGGTGTTGCTATAAATATAGAATATAATATAGATCATTTTAAACAACACCAACCCAAAGACAAACATATTCAGACCAACTCTTCCCAAGAAATCAGCACGACTGCAGATCCTTCAGAGTAAAAGCCCTCCTTGTTTCGAAGAAACGCGGCCTGTTTGATCCTGTTAGAAACACATTTAAAGCAGCAGAAGAAGAAACGCGGCCCGTTTGATCCCGTTAGAAACACATTTAAAGCAGCAGAAGAAGAAACGCGGCCCGTTTGATCCCGTTAGAAACACATTTAAAGCAGCAGAAGAAGAAACGCGGCCCGTTTGATCCCGTTAGAAACACATTTAAAGCAGCAGAAGAAGAAACGCGGCCCGTTTGATCCCGTTAGAAACACATTTAAAGCAGCAGCAGAAGAAGAAACGAGGCCCGTTTGATCCCGTTAGAAACACATTTAAAGCAGCAGAAGAAGAAGAAACGCGGCCCGTTTGATCCCGTTAGAAACACATTTAAAGCAGCAGAAGAAGAAACGCGGCCCGTTTGATCCCGTTAGAAACACATTTAAAGCAGCAGAAGAAGAAGAAACGCTGCCCGTTTGATCCCGTTAGAAACACATTTAAAGCAGCAGAAGAAGAAACGCGGCCCGTTTGATCCCGTTAGAAACACATTTAAAGCAGCAGAAGAAGAAACGCGGCCCGTTTGATCCCGTTAGAAACACATTTAAAGCAGCAGAAGAAGAAACACAGACTGTTTGATCCTGTTAGAAACACATTTAAAGCAGCAGAAGAAGAAACGCGGCCTGTTTGATCCTGTTAGAAGCTCCAACATCAGTTTAAAGACCAAACCAGCTCAACCTGAGCAGGAGGAACTCTCTGAAACACTCCTGGTGGAGATGGAGCCTCGTGGAGGACGGAGCAGAACTGGACCACAAAGGTTTTTCTCGTTAGTCGACTTTCCTGCAGCAGCTTCCAGTTGTAATGATTGTTTTAACACTGCAGCCCCTCCAGATTAAAATGCCTCCGACGCAGATGCTGTGACCTTTTGCAGACAGAAGTGCTGCACTCGTTCAGCCTCTTTGGAGAGGAGCATCATCAGCTAAATGACTGAAGCTTAGAACCATGGATGGTGTGAGGGGGATTACTAACCAGCGCTGCTCTCAAACTCCATTATCACACTGCAGCTCATTAAGGCGGCGGCGACGAGCCCTCTGAAACACCAGCAGCTCACATCCAGGCTGATTTTGGCCGAACAACAGATCACTCTTATATTAGCTTTGTCCCCAGAGGCTTTTATATCTTTACATCCTCGTTCGTATGGCTGACCCGTCCACCGACTCATGAATGAGTAATTATTCTTTATTCCCTCTCATTTGGCAGCCTCCATCCTGTCCACAGACGTTTCATTCAGCCATGAGAGATCCCAATAACTGCTTTCCTTTTTTTTTTTTTTTACTTGCTCAACACCTCCCCCACAATTTCCCACGAGGAAACGGTCCACATGATTTTTATTTTTGTTCCTCTAGTAATTTCACAGGTTCCGTTGTTTTGCTGCTGCTCTTCACCATCTTCTCTGTTACAGCTTTTAGCTCGTCATCAGGATTCGAGGCAAAATGGTCGAAGAGGGAATAAAGTGTTTCTCCACACCTGTTTATTAGTCACTGCGGAGGTCACCGGCTGCTGTTTAATTTATTGCTCGAATCCATTTAGCTTCCTTCAGGGCTGTGTTATTTTATTGGGGACCGCCTATTGCTCCAGTGGCACATTATTCTGAAACCCCAACAGCTCCATTCGACCGAGAGCCCACTAGTACGACGGCCCGTCATCCTGAAAACAAACACCCACTGGTCCAAAAGCTGTTCGCTGCTGACTGCTGGCTCCGTCCATCGGGGGGTTTGGTCGATCTTTCCGGCCTGATGTTTACTGTCAGAGACAAACTTCCAGTGTCTAATAAAACCAAGAGACCTCAGAGTCCTTAGCGGAGGTCTGATCAGAGGCTCAGAGCTGTTTTCACAGCCTGCAGTCTTTTCTTGTTATGATGAAGTCAAACAGGTTTGATAACGAGCATTCGCACCAAAGTGAAGCCAAAGATTATTCACAAAACACATGGAGGACAAATCCCACCGTGAGCGTCTGCGGCACGTTCCGGTTTCAGAGTAAAAGCCCTCCTTGTTTCATTTCTTTGGTTCCATCATCAGCTGGGAGAGTTTACTGTGGAACACCGGAGCTGATGGCGTTCGCTCTAGTTAACCTTCAGACCCCCCCAGAAGCGTCTCAGTGCTCCGCTAAACATTCACTCCTGGTTTGTTTCTGACGGACGTGTCAAGCAGCTCAGAGCAGAGGAGGCGGCAGGAAGTCAGACAGACAAACAGCAAAGAGAATCAGTTCAGTTTTCAAAATAAAAGCCCCCCTGCAGACTGTCAGTGGTTTATTCCAGCAGCACATCAGTATTATTCTCTAATGGGGGGGCACCAGGCCAGACGTCAGCCGCTCAGAGGGTTTTTAACACCATGACGACCAGAAGTTCATCTGGGATGGAGAAACACTCTGACTGTGACTTTAGCTGCTGTCTGTAGCTGCAGCACAACAAAGCAGGAAGTACATCCAAGAAACACATTTAAAGCAGCAGAAGAAGAAACGAGGCCCGTTTGATCCTGTTAGAAACACATTTAAAGCAGCAGAAGAAGAAACGAGGCCCGTTTGATCCTGTTAGAGACACATTTAAAGCAGCAGAAGAAGAAACGCGGCCTGTTTGATCCTGTTAGAAACACATTTAAAGCAGCAGAAGAAGAAACGAGGCCCGTTTGATCCTGTTAGAAACACATTTAAAGCAGCAGAAGAAGAAACGAGGCCCGTTTGATCCTGTTAGAGACACATTTAAAGCAGCAGAAGAAGAAACGAGGCCTGTTTGATCCTGTTAGAGACACATTTAAAGCAGCAGAAGAAGAAACGCGGCCTGTTTGATCCTGTTAGAAACACATTTAAAGCAGCAGAAGAAGAAACAAGGCCTGTTTGATCCTGTTAGAGACACATTTAAAGCAGCAGAAGAAGAAACGAGGCCTGTTTGATCCTGTTAGAAACACATTTAAAGCAGCAGAAGAAGAAACAAGGCCTGTTTGATCCTGTTAGAGACACATTTAAAGCAGCAGAAGAAGAAACGAGGCCTGTTTGATCCTGTTAGAAACACATTTAAAGCAGCAGAAGAAGAAACGAGGCCTGTTTGATCCTGTTAGAGACACATTTAAAGCAGCAGAAGAAGAAACGCGGCCTGTTTGATCCTGTTAGAAACACATTTAAAGCAGCAGAAGAAGAAACGCGGCCTGTTTGATCCTGTTAGAAACACATTTAAAGCAGCAGAAGAAGAAACGCGGCCTGTTTGATCCCGTTAGAAACACATTTAAAGCAGCAGAAGAAGAAACGCGGCCTGTTTGATCCTGTTAGAAGCTCCAACATCAGTTTAACGACCAAACCAGCTCAATCTGAGCAGGAACACTGATCAGCAGGAGAAACTCTCCTGATCAGTCAGTCTGATCAGATTCAATAGGTTGTTCAGCATCGTGTGTTTTTAACATTAATGTGATAAATTATGATGAATTAGTTGGCTGATCTTCCTCCTCCTCCTCCTCCTCCTCCTTTCTCTCTCTCTCTGTGAAGGAATACCGAGACAGGAAAAAGGAGAACCAGGAGCGTCTGGCGGAGGACACGGAGGCCAACGAGGCGATGGACGCCCCCCTGCCCCCACACAGCACCTCCAGGGAGCGGCTATGGCGAGCCTTCGAGAACCCCCACACCTCCACCATGGCACTGGTCTTCTACTACGTCACCGGCTTCTTCATCGCCGTCTCCGTCATCGCCAACGTGGTGGAGACGGTCCCCTGCCGGCCGCTCAAAGGCAACGTCAAAGACCTTCCCTGCGGGGAGAAATACCAGCTGGCCTTCTTCTGCATGGACACGGCCTGCGTGCTCATCTTCACCTTCGAGTACCTGATGCGTCTGTTCGCCGCGCCCAGCCGCTGCAAGTTCATGCGCTCGGTGATGTCGGTGATCGACGTGGTGGCCATCATGCCCTACTACATCGGCCTGGTGATGCCCGAGAACGAGGACGTGAGCGGCGCCTTCGTCACCCTCCGGGTTTTCCGCGTCTTCCGGATCTTCAAGTTCTCGCGCCACTCGCAGGGTTTGAGGATTTTGGGCTACACGCTGAAGAGCTGCGCCTCCGAGCTCGGCTTCCTGCTCTTCTCCCTCACCATGGCCATCATCATCTTCGCCACCGTCATGTTCTACGCCGAGAAGGGCACCAAGGGCTCCACCTTCACCTCCATCCCGGCCTCCTTCTGGTACACCATCGTCACCATGACGACGCTCGGGTGAGTTAGCGCCAGCTCGGCGCCGCGCGTCCGCGGGCCGCCGTGACATCTGACACCGAGGCAGATTTTGTTTTGCCGCCGCCGGCTGCGATGCTGTTAATGCTGTCGCCACGGCAACACGAGTGTCTGTTTTTCTTTTTTCTCTGCTTTAATTGTCCCGTATTGTGTCATTGTTATTGGTCACGGAGGAGAGTTTTACCGTCTGTTTCCACCATGAAAAGAGATGAAGTGTGAAAAACCGTGTCTGTGTGTGTGTGTGTGTGTGTGTGTGTGTGTGTGTGTGTGTGTGTGTGTGTGTTTGCCTCCCACTCGTTGCTTCTCGAGTACGGTGGTGTATCTTCACCCTGCTGCCGCCCACACACACTCACTGCAGAGTGCAGAGTGTGTGTGTTTCTCTGTGTGTGTGTGTGTGTTTCTGTGTGTGTGTGTGTGTGTGTGTGTGTGTGTGTGTGTGTGTGAGGATGATGGTGTCTTCACCCTGCAGCTCTCCAGCACTGATCTATTATCTGCTGTTCAAAGAGCCTTTGGAAACATCAGAAATAGAGAGTGAGTCAGTAAAGTGCCATAAGCCCCGACTGAGCCGACCATACTGCTTTTAACACACACACACACACACACACACACACACACTTTATACTCCTACCTGTCTGTGAATGGAGACAAAGTGTGAGTTCAGAAACTGTGAATGAGTCAAACAGCTCAGAGCTGAAAAACAACTTTTACTCATTTTAGTAAGTAAAAAAAAAGATTTATGGGTAAAAAAAGTGTTTGTATTCAGTAAAGTAGTGTGAGTAAAAGTACTACTAGTACACAGTGAAATACTACAGTAAAAGTACTACTAGTACACAGTGAAATACTACAGTAAAAGTACTACTAGTACACAGTGAAATACTACAGTAAAAGTACTACTAGTACACAGTGAAATACTGAGCTCCTACAGTAAAAGGAACATGAGATGGTGTTACTAAGGGAGTTACTAGGGACGTTACTAAGGGCGTTACTAAGGTCCGGCCTACTCGCTGGAGCGCTAAACTAGGCTTCATTACAGAGGACTCTAGCTATGGGACTGATCGCTTTCCAGGTATTAGTCAGATCCCCCATGTGTTTCCATGGAAACGGATGACACACTGGCTTAGTGAAGCCTAGCTTAGTGAAATTTTCTTCAAAATGTGAACATCTTTAATTAGATATTTTATTCTGTTGGCTGTTGTGGAGTCGCAGCGAAACACTGGAGTTTGGGTTTATTTCAGGTTCTGATTGAACCAAACTAAATGTTGGTTCTGTAGATGTTGGACGGACGGACAGTAATGGATGAGTGGAAATGTGATTCAGTTATTTAGTTTTCTGCCGTATGAACCACCACAGTGACAGTTTCACTGCTCCGTCAGTCTGGTTTAGTGTCCAGTGACATTTTAAACGCTGCCTCTAAAGTTTTAAGAAGCATTTATAGATTAAATTCATCTTAAACCAGTTGTTTTCCTTCCTTCTCCACTTATTTCCCACTTCACCCCCCCGCTCCTCTTCCTCCCCTCTCCTTGTATTTTCCTCCCCCTTCCTCCCCCTCTCCTCGGCTGCAGTCCGATCTGCTCATTTGTTCCTCTTTGTTCAGTTTGTTATCGTTGTTTTTCATCACGCTGCTTTTATTGCTTTGCTCCTGTGTTTTATCACCGTGCAAATAAACCGAAGTGAAATCACCAACCTACTGCAGCCCCTCCAGAAGCAATATCTGTGAGGGGAAACTCAATCTGCTGGAGCTCAGAGAGGAGAAAACATAGACGCTGTTTGTGTCTCGACGTCGTGTGATTCCTTCAGGTGCACTGATTAAAAAAAAAAAACTTCAATAGAACAATTAATAGCTCTTTTCACTGGGGAAATCTGTCATTCATGTATTAACGAGCTCAAATTATCTCACATGAGTTCTCTGTTGACTGGCAGCAGGAACACACAGCGTGGTACAGTCGATAAATTCCAACAAATAGAAATTAAAAACTCGGTTTCAGTGCCTCGAGTTTTCTGTCCTTCACGACCCCGTCCTCACCTGAGTTAGTGTGATATTAACACGCCATCAGACGATCAGCTGTGGAGACGATCAGCTGTGGAGACGATCAGCTGTGGAGACAATCAGCTCTGGAGAAGATCAGTTGAGGAAGATGATCAGCTCTGGAGAAGATCAGCTCTGGAAATGATCAGCTCTGGAGAAGATTAGTTGAGGAAGATGATCAGCTCTGGAGAAGATCAGCTCTCAGCAAGTGGAAATGATCAGCTGTGGAAGACGATCAGCTGTGGAGAAGATCAGTTGAGGAAGATGATCAGCTCTGGAGAAGATCAGTTGTGGAAGATGATCAGCTCTGGAGAAGATCAGTTGTGGAAGATGATCAGCTCTGGAAATGATCCTCTGTGGAAACGACACCAAAACAAAGTCTTTCTGTCAAGTTGAACGGTCGCCTGACTCTGCAGAGACCTGGACTCAGTGCTGGAGGCTCTGAAAGCTGCTCAGAGGAGCATGAAGACAAAAACGTTCGATCTTCCTCATCGCTGGGCACATAACTTCCTGTTAGCTCTCTGCTAACTTCCTGTTAGCCCTCAATGGCTAAAAGGACTATCCAAATATGAAATACTTTCCAAATGTTTTCGGACTGAGTGGATCAAAGTCTGATGGTGAAACGAGTCGTTTCGCAGGTCGTGACTTTGAAAAATCACATGGTCCCAATGGGGTCACATGAGGGACGCCATTGCTGTAATTATGCGGTTTGGCCACTACGCCAAAGACCTGGGGTGCTGCAGTCCGGGCTCATGAGTCCTCTGCCCCTTTAATCCGACCCACAGCGCCCCTGCTGGTGCCACAGATACTTTTCCCCCCAATGCAAAGTGAATATGAGATATGACGGCAGGATCACAGGATGATGGTGGATGTTCAGACCAACCTGATTGATTTCACATCTGTTTATTAAGGAAAGACAACATAAAGTGATAAAATGTCTGTTTCTGGTTGTTGAACCACAAACAGACATTATAGTGCTTTATTCAAAACCACCAGACTCTATTGACAAGAACCGTAATTTCATGGTCTTCCTCTGCATCGATCAGTAAGTTAGTTTGTGTTATTGTGTGACTTTGGTGTTTCAAAGGGTTAGTGTCAGATCCAACACAGCATTTGTGTAACACACAATAACACAAACAAGCTAACTGATGGAGGCAGCAGCAGAGCAGCAGCTCCTGTGTCCTGTTCTCTAAAATCCCTGTTTTAGTGAATGTAGTCTGGTGTGTGTGCTGTTTGTGGTTAAACCAAAAGGATCTTCCAGGTCTCTCTCTGTAGGGATCCTTTCCATGATGCTGTCACACACTTAGAATAACACTCTGAGCCTGTCAGTGGATCAAACAAGCTCTTTTAGTGGACCTACTGTGATCAGGTGCAGCCATTGCAGCCCTCAACAAGATTAGCTTAATAAGATCTGATCAAACTGGAGACTCAAACCTTTGTTTAACATGTTGTTGATGTAGAATTTGAAAAACCAGACCATCAGAATCAGGTATATTTTGCTTTTTAATGTGGTTTTTAACACTTATTTTCCTAAAACTTGCTGATAAAGCTGATCATTTGAGTCGCTTCTCTTCTC
>NC_092022.1:26677500-26710000 GCF_042242105.1 Pempheris klunzingeri | reverse complement strand
TAACCTAACCTTAACCTAACCTTAACCTAACTTTAACCTAACCTTAACCTAACTTTAATCTAACCTTAATCTAACCTTAACCTAACCTTAACCTAACTTTAATCTAACCTTAATCTAACCTTAACCTAACTTTAACCTAACCTTAACCTAACTTTAACCTAACCTTAATCTAACCTTAATCTAACCTTAACCTAACTTTAACCAGGCTGGTGGGTTTTAAGAGTCCAGACGTTTATTAATGAGACACGACACTCCTCTGAAAATGAAGCAGGAATCAGACTTTCGTTTCTTTTACTCAACATCTACTCATCTGTGTCTCATTCTGAGGTCCAGTTTTACTCCGTCCTTCATATGTTTCTCCTGCTGATCAGTGTTCCTGCTCAGATTTAGCTGTTTAGCTGATGTTGGAGCTTCTAACAGGATCAAACAGGCCGGGTTTCTTCTTCTGCTGCTTTAAATGTGTTTCTAACAGGATCAAACAGGCCGCGTTTCTTCTTCTGCTGCTTTAAATGTGTTTCTAACGGGATCAAACAGGCTGCGTTTCTTCTTCTGCTGCTTTAAATGTGTTTCTTGGATGTATTTCCAAGATGCTTTGTTGTGCCGCAGCTACAGACAGCAGCGGTTGTGTACACCTGGGAGATCCTTTTGGTTTAACCACAAACACACCAGACTCCATTCACAAAAACACTAATTTTACCTCACGGAATACAACAGTTGCTGGTCTACCGCTGCCTCCATCTTCACTTTGTTTGTGTTACTGTGTGTTACACAAACATTGTGTTGGACCTGAACTCACCCAAAGTCACACAATAACACAAAAACAAATCAAACCAAACAAAGCAACAACTCCTGTGCTCTGTGATGTAAAATGACTGTATTGGTCAATGCAGTCTGGTGGTTCTCTTAAAAGCCACCAGACTCCATGGAGAGGACAGGATTCTCTGTCTGTGGCGTAAAAGTACGAAAAGACCAGAATCTGTGTGTGTGTGTGTGTGTGAGAGTGTGTGTGTGTGTGTGTGTGTGTGTGTCCTAGTTTTCCAGATGACTGGACACTCTGCAGGGACCATCTATCTGTCCACACCTCGCCCTCCTTCTCTTCTTCCCTCCATCCCTTCTTACCTTTCCTCCCTCCGTCATCTAATTTTCCGTCCCCTCCTTCCTTCCCTCCACTCCTCCTCTTCCTCCTGCCGCTCCGCTCAGTGCTTCAGTGCCCTCGTCTTCCTCCTCATCCCTCCTTCTCTCTGCCCTCCTTCCATCCATCACTTCCTCCGTCCTTCCTCCTCTTCCTCCTTCCTCTCGGTGCGTCGCTGCCATCCTTAAAGAGTCTGTAAATTAGATACGCAGAATGAATGGACTCTGGTCTCCTTCATCAGATGGATCACAAACATGCGGTTAAAGATGAAGATTTATGTTCCGCAGTGAGACAGAAACGACCTGGAACTTATTGATTGTTATCTCAGATGATCATTGATCACATCACTCTGCTCTCTAAAAGCCTGAGAATTTATTTGCATTAAAACTCAAACTAATAAAAAAAAAAAGAAGAAAAAAACGTAAATCCTGTTACATGTTCTGCAAACATCAGATCGACTGATCCTGGAACTTTGGCCTTGAATGCATCATAACACTATGCTAGCTAGCATTAGCACTGTGCTCTGACAGCTCACCTAGCTAACGTTAGCTTATAGCCTATAAATTAGTACGTTAGCTCGCTCAGTGCAGCCTGAGCTCCAACCAGGAAGTGTTACCAGCTGACAGAGAACCCAGATCCACTAGAACCTGTTCTCCATCAGGATCTGAACTTTAACTGACAGTTATTAGCTACAGAGGAGGAGCGCTAACAGGCTAACTGCTGCTGTCCTGTCCTGCTAACATCAGGCTACAGCTGCTAATATTAGCTTCATTACAGTAAAACTGGTTTGTCTTTGTGCCCCTAAAATAAGCTAAGCTAACACAGGGTCAGAAACACAGGGGACTAGTTTAACACATGAGCATGTAGCGTTAGCATGTAGCATTAGCATGTAGCTTGGAGCCATAAAACTCTTCTATCAGGATCTTTTTCAGGACCTGGTGGGAACAGATGGTGGTGTCGTCTTTTCCCAAACGTACGTAGTTTTAGTGAATAAACCAAACGGAGCGTTAACAACGTCTTTTTATTATCGTTACCGTGACGACGAAGTTCCTTATTTCTATCGGTGTATTTTTTGTTTGTTTTTTACAATCAGCTGTTAAATAAAGTTTATTTACTTTGAAAAGAAAATACTTTTCCTCCCTCCTTGATCACCCCCACCTTCATCTTCCTCCTCCCTCCCCTCTTCCTCCCTCCCTCCCCTCCTCTTCCTCTCCTGACCCTAATTGCTGCAGCTGCTCTGTCTGGGCGAGCGAGCCTCAGATAAACAGGGTTTTTTAAAAAAGAGCGAGAGACGGAGTGAAGGAGGAGAGAACTTTTCCTCTCATCAATTATTTCCTCTCAGCGTCTGACTGCATCATCCTCCTCCTCCTCCACCTCCTCCCATCTCCTCCTCTTCCTCCTATCTTCTCTTCCTTCATTTCCTTCCCCATCACTCTCTCCTCTTCCTCTGTCCTCCTCATCCTCCTTCTCCTTCATCTTCCCTTTTCCTTTCTCCTCTTTTTTTTACTTTCTGCCCGTTTTCGTTCCTCCCTTCCCTCCTTCCTCCCGTTCCTCCTCCCTTCTCCTCCCCTGTTCTAATTTTTCCTCCTTTACTTTGACAACTTCATCCATCTATTTCCCTCCTTCTCTTCTTCTAGTTTTTTTTATTGCTCCATCTCTCCCTCTCCTCATCATCCCTCCTCTCAAACATAACTTTCTTTCTTTCTCCTCCCCTCCCTCCCTCTCTCCTCTCCTCCCTCCCCCTTCTCTCTTGAGTCCTCTTCTAATCCTTTTCTTCCTCTGTCCTCCTCTCCATCCTTCCCTCCCTCCCTCTTTCACTTTCCTCCCCCCATCTCCTCGACTTTATGTGAGACCGATCTGAAACATTTAACACACATCATGTGATATTTAAACACACACGCAGATGGATTGTTTTATGTCACGTGTGTGTGTGTGTGTGTGTGTGTGTGTGTGTGTGTGTGTGAGTGTGTGTGTGTGTGTGAAGTAAAAATAAACACAGAACTGTGGATTATGCGAAACGAACAAATAAAGCACATTAGAGCCGCTCTGAAACAACGTGAGCTTCGTCTCAGCGACAAACCGGCATCAGTTAATAACAGAGGGGGGGGGAGCGCGTGGGAGACGTAAATACGGGAGAATAGGAAGAACGAGGCGTAGAGAGAGAGAGAGAGAGAGAGAGAGAGAGAGAGAGAGAGGAAAGACAAAAGAGAGAGAGAGGTTTTATTGTCAGCAGGACGAGTGAAGCTGCTGCCTGAGGCCTCAGTGAGAGTTTCAGTGTTTCTAATACAAAACTCTGCTTTTGGATGTTGATGTATTTATATTTATATTTATATTTGCTATTTTTTGTCTTTTCTATTGCTTTGTTCTTTCACTGTCCCTGTTTATATTGTTGCTGCTGTAACAAGAAAATTTCCCCCTATGGGGGATAAAATAAAGAAGTCTAAAGTCTAAAGTATAAGCTCATTGTGTGTGTGTGTGTGTGTGTGTGTGTGTGTGTGTGTGTGTGTGTGTGTGTGTACAATAACATTGTTTATCATCATGTCCGACATGAAAGCCGTGCCACGTATGTTCTCCATATTTTAGTGTAGCTGTGCTGTTTTTAAACCTGGGCCCTATTGGACAGGCTCAGAGTGTTATTCTCAGTGTGTGACAGCATCATGGAAAGGATCCCTACAGAGAAAGGATCCCTACAGAGAGAGACCTGGAAGATCCTTTTGGTTTAACCACAAACAGCACACACACCAGACTACATTCACTAAAACAGGGATTTTAGAGAACAGGACACAGGAGACTACAGCCGCACTCGTCCACATTTTACTGTACAAACAGACACGTTTTTCTTTTTCATATTTCCATTATTTTCTCAGACGATGATTAAAATAAGATTTTAATCTCTTCACAGCCCCCAGACTTCATTAACAAAAACTGTAAATTTACCTTGCAGATAATGAGAGTTGCTGGTTTATCACAGCCTCGATCGCTTGGTTTGTTTGTGTTACACAAATGTTGTGTTGGAGCCAAATGAACCGTTTGAAACACCAAAGTCACAAATAACACAAATAAACCAACCAAGTGAACCAGCAGCTCCTGAGTCCTGTTCTCTAAAATCCCTGTTTTAGTGAATGTAGTCTGGTGTGTGTGCTGTTTGTGGTTAAACCAAAAGGATCTTCCAGGTCTCTCTCTGTAGGGATCCTTTCCATGATGCTGTCACACACTTAGAATAACACTCTGAGCCTGTCAGTGGATCAAACAAGCTCTTTTAGTGGACCTACTGTGATCAGGTGCAGTTGTCCCAAAGGATCACGTTGCAGCCATTGCAGCCCGTTTGGTGTCTGCTGGCTGAGGTGATCTACTGGACCAGTTCCAACACTTTTACTACCTACCAGTCACTCAGACACCAGGATAGGTAGTTTTACTGTTGATATACTTTGTATACAGATTTGTGGCTCAACTGTTGAATTCACTACCTTCGCTCTGATGAACCCCTTTTCTCTGACTGTTCAAAGGTCAGAGCTGAAACACTAGAAATAAACTCTTGTCATAGTTTGTAGTCACACACGAATCAGTGTGTGTGTGTGTGTGTGTGTGTGTGTGTGTGTGTGTGTGTGTGTGTGTGTGTGTGTGTGTGTGTGTGTTATTTTGGGAATGATCTGCTGGTTTCTGAGTGTTTGGAGTCTAATTTTAGTTCCACACAGCTTCCTGCTCACATGTCAGTCTGATTCTCAGTTTATATTCTGGTTCTGACTCTGTGGGTCATCCTGTCATGGTGCTGTGTCACAGGGTCGAATCCAGGCCACGGCTCACTTTCACACACTTTTTACTTTATTGAACGGCAAAGAGAAGCCACTCAGTTTTCAAAATAAAAGCCCCCCGTGCAGACTTTCAGTGGTACATCCCAGTATTATTTTCTAATGGGGGGGCACCAGGCCAAACCAAACCAAAACCTCAAAGTGGAACAAACCGAACTGCACCAGACTAAATGATGTGACGTCTTCTGATCTTTAACTCGTGTGGTTAAAGCGCCGTCAGACTTAATCTATGTGGTTGATGTGAGGCCGAGATGGTCGGGAGACGGGACGCTTAGCGTTTTGATTATTTTTAACAGCTCTCATCGCTCGGTCGGTTATGTTTCATCTGCTGAGATCTGAGTGTTTAAAGCTTTAAATAACCACCCTGGAGGCTGAAAATAGTCTCACACTGACTTCGACTTTCATTTTCTGTAATTTTATTGTGACGTAGCCACTCTTCCGTCCTCGCCACCTCTTTTCCTCCATTTAATTTTGGCTCCTTTGCTTTGTAATGCCGTCACTTTCATGCCCTTTAGTTTACTGTGATTCAAGTGTCTTTTATAAATGGCTCAGTCAGAAGAAACTATTTTTCAGGTGTTTACACCTGCTGCCTGCTGACTCACTGTTTCACTAACCACTAAAAGTTTGTAGACGAATGGATGACAGAAACTTGACCCTTGGTTAAGACTTGTTTCCAGAGTTACTGCTGCAGCGACCGTTGCTCTTTCCTTTCCAATAACAGCAGCAGATTTACTGACGTCAGCATGTTTTCTAATTTTTTTAAAGAAATGGTCCTTTATTTCAGTCACAGGTAGCCAAAGGGCTCGTTGGAAAACAGCTGTGAGCCTCTAAAGAGCAAAAGATGACATTCATTCTGCAAAGACCTCCTCTGATTGGTCAGTGAGCAGGTAGCCCCTGCTCAGAGGACGCTTCTTTACACAGACTGATACCGACCAATCAGAGGACGCTTCTTTATAGACTGATACCGACCAATCAGAGGACGCTTCTTTATAGACTGATACCGACCAATCAGAGGACGCTTCTTTACAGACTGATACCGACCAATCAGAGGACGCTTCTTTACAGACTGATACCGACCAATCAGAGGACGCTTCTTTATACAGACTGATACCGACCAATCAGAGGACGCTTCTTTACAGACTGATACCGACCAATCAGAGGACGCTTCTTTATAGACTGATACCGACCAATCAGAGGACGCTTCTTTACAGACTGATACCGACCAATCAGAGGACGCTTCTTTATAGACTGATACCGACCAATCAGAGGACGCTTCTTTATAGACTGATACCGACCAATCAGAGGACGCTTCTTTATACAGACTGATACCGACCAATCAGAGGACGCTTCTTTATAGACTGATACCGACCAATCAGAGGACGCTTCTTTACAGACTGATACCGACCAATCAGAGGACGCTTCTTTATACAGACTGATACCGACCAATCAGAGGACGCTTCTTTATACAGACTGATACCGACCAATCAGAGGACGCTTCTTTACACAGACTGATACCGACCAATCAGAGGACGCTTCTTTACACAGACTGATACCGACCAATCAGAGGACGCTTCTTTACACAGACTGATACCGACCAATCAGAGGACGCTTCTTTACAGACTGATACCGACCAATCAGAGGACGCTTCTTTATAGACTGATACCGACCAATCAGAGGACGCTTCTTTACAGACTGATACCGACCAATCAGAGGACGCTTCTTTATAGACTGATACCGACCAATCAGAGGACGCTTCTTTATACAGACTGATACCGACCAATCAGAGGACGCTTCTTTATACAGACTGATACCGACCAATCAGAGGACGCTTCTTTATAGACTGATACCGACCAATCAGAGGACGCTTCTTTACAGACTGATACCGACCAATCAGAGGACGCTTCTTTATAGACTGATACCGACCAATCAGAGGACGCTTCTTTACACAGACTGATACCGACCAATCAGAGGACGCTTCTTTATAGACTGATACCGACCAATCAGAGGACGCTTCTTTACACAGACTGATACCGACCAATCAGAGGACGCTTCTTTATAGACTGATACCGACCAATCAGAGGACGCTTCTTTACACAGACTGATACCGACCAATCAGAGGACGCTTCTTTATAGACTGATACCGACCAATCAGAGGACGCTTCTTTACAGACTGATACCGACCAATCAGAGGACGCTTCTTTATAGACTGATACCGACCAATCAGAGGACGCTTCTTTACAGACTGATACCGACCAATCGGAGGACGCTTCTTTATAGACTGATACCGACCAATCAGAGGACACTTCTTTATAAACTGATACCGACCAATCAGAGGACGCTTCTTTACAGACTGATACCGACCAATCGGAGGACGCTTCTTTATACAGACTGATACCGACCAATCAGAGGACGCTTCTTTATACAGACTGATACCGACCAATCAGAGGACGCTTCTTTATAGACTGATACCGACCAATCAGAGGACGCTTCTTTACACAGACTGATACCGACCAATCGGAGGACGCTTCTTTATACAGACTGATACCGACCAATCAGAGGACGCTTCTTTATACAGACTGATACCAACCAATCAGAGGACGCTTCTTTATAGACTGATACCGACCAATCAGAGGACACTTCTTTATAGACTGATACCGACCAATCAGAGGACGCTTCTTTATACAGACTGATACCGACCAATCGGAGGACGCTTCTTTATACAGACTGATACCGACCAATCAGAGGACGCTTCTTTATAGACTGATACCGACCAATCAGAGGACGCTTCTTTACACAGACTGATACCGACCAATCAGAGGACGCTTCTTTACAGACTGATACCGACCAATCAGAGGACGCTTCTTTACAGACTGATACCGACCAATCAGAGGACGCTTCTTTATACAGACTGATACCGACCAATCAGAGGACGCTTCTTTATAGACTGATACCGACCAATCAGAGGACGCTTCTTTACAGACTGATACCGACCAATCAGAGGACTCTTCTTTAAACAGACTGATACCGACCAATCAGAGGACGCTTCTTTAAACAGACTTTGGTCGGAGGGGGACCAGACGTATCTGCCAAAACAAATAAAAGATGAAGGCGAAGAGCTCGTCTCTGTATTTAAAGGTCTGTCAGTCAGTGTGGGAGTGACAGCAGCCTCCAGCCTCCTGTTGTAACTGTGGACGCTGTGAGTCTTTGTGCTCTGAACCGTCCGTCAGAAACGTGATTCATATATGAAAAGGAAAAATATCAAAGGAGAACAAATAAAAGGACAAAAATAAAGGCAACAAAATCATGAAAAGGAGGCGGAGAGGCAGGACTTCAGTTTGCTTAAAGAGTCAGAGGAGGAGAAAACATGGAACCACCATCCCTCCTCCTGCAACTTTCATCATCGCTCCATCAATAAAACATGGCCGTGGATTACACTGGAGGAGGAGGAAAGGGAAGGGAGAGGACAGGATTTAGGAAAAGGAGGATGGAGAGGAGGAGGAGGAGGAAAGATGAGGAGGAGAGCAGGGAGGCTTTTAGCAGCCGGCTGTAACCCAGAATAGAAGTTTTCAAAGAGGAAAAACAAACTGAGCTGCTGATCAAACCGGCCCGGTCGATGCCGGTGTCCTTGTGAAGAACGAAGCCGATTCAGACAGTTTGGAGGCCGAGAGCAGCAAAAAGCCCTTTAAATGATTTCTAGGCAGTTTTTAAGTTTAAAAAAAAAAAAGTCTGAACTCAGTCATTTCTGTCCGTCAGACACTTTTACACAAGGACATGGTTTTAAAGTCCCCAGCAGGGTTCAGGGAGCTTCATCTGATCTCATAGTGGCTTAAAATGATGCAGTGGGGTTGTTGCTTCAGGTTCTTAGAGTCACTTCCTGTACCTGTGTCAGGTGGTGTGCTCTAGCCCCGCCCCCTTCAGGAGAGCAGCAGCAGGTCCTGAGTCTGTTCAGTCTGATGGAGATGTGAACGTGACCAAAGTGAACTCTGGGTCAGTTTAACAGGATCAGATCTTCTGGACACTGAGACTCTGAGGTGGACTTCAGAGACACCTGAGGAGGACCTGAGCTCTGAGGAGGACCTGAGCTCTGAGGGAGACCTGAGCTCTGAGGAGGACCTGAGCTCTGAGGAGGACCTGAGCTCTGAGGGAGACCTGAGCTCTGAGGAAGACCTGAGCTCTGAGGGAGACCTGAGCTCTGAGGAGGACCTGAGCTCTGAGGGAGACCTGAGCTCTGAGGAAGACCTGAGCTCTGAGGGAGACCTGAGCTCTGAGGAGGACCTGAGCTCTGAGGAGGACCTGAGCTCTGAGGAAGACCTGAGGTCTGAGGAAGACCTGAGGTCTGAGGAGGACCTGAGCTCTGAGGGAGACCTGAGCTCTGAGGGAGACCTGAGGTCTGAGGAAGACCTGAGCTCTGAGGAGGACCTGAGCTCTGAGGAAGACCTGAGGTCTGAGGAGGACCTGAGCTCTGAGGGAGACCTGAGGTCTGAGGAGGACCTGAGCTCTGAGGAAGACCTGAGCTCTGAGGAGGACCTGAGGTCTGATTGTAGGCTGTCAGCCTGAGTTTAGCATGCTAATGTTAGCATGTAGCTCAGTACAGCCTCCTGCTGACGCTCTTTGCTGTGATGTTTCATTCGTTCGTACTTCGTCGAACTTCCAAAACAAAGTTTGTTGTCGATGCGACAGAATAACAAACTAGAGATCAGGTAGTTTTTCCCTCTCTGTCGTCCACCTGCTGAATCTATAAAACACAGCTGATGTGGTCCAGATCTCTTCTTCTTCTTCTTCTCTGTCTCTCTGATCGGAGGGATCACCCCACGGTTTAATTGCCCTTCCTGCTCTCCTCTCTAAACTAATTACCATTGGCTGTCTGTCCCTCTATTAGATTGTGATTGGCTGGCTCCCCTTTCACAGGTGGGAGATAAAGATCGGTCGGTTGGCTGACTCGGCACTAATGGATCCCTATCTGCTCCAATCAGGAGGCAGCAGACGGCTGCTTGTTGTGTTTTTCTGCCTTCTGTCTCTTCTTTATCTTTATTTTTCTGTAGCTCGTCTCCTGTTTCTTGGTATCGTGGCTCAGTGCAGGATGACATAATCCTGACCATGAAATATTTAAAGTACTGAGAGAGCGGCTCAGAATAACCGGGCTGACCCGGGCCTCCAGAGAGCCCCCCCCTCATTTAAAACCTTTATTTATTATGACAGTTGAGTCCAGCTCCTCTGAGGCTCATCAGCCTGTCTGTTGATCATTTTGGTGAAGAATGATGAATTATTCACCAAATAATAATATATATATTATTATTTCGGACTGATTGTCCCTGTCATCCAGCATCCAGCTGATCAATAAGGTCCGTCAGTGACCCCCCAGTGGTCAAAGGGTCCTACCTGTTTACCTCACTGAGTCTCCAGGTGAGCTCTGCTAACACTATGATAGCTAGCATTAGCACTGCGCTCTGAAAGCTCACCTAGCTAACCTATAAGTTAGCTTACGTTAGCTCGCTCAGTGCAGCCTGAGCTCCAACCAGGAAGTGTTAGCAGCCGACAGAGAACCCAGATCCACTAGAACCTGTTCTCCATCAGGATCTGAACTTCTTTAGACAGTTATTAGCTACAGAGGAGGAGCGCTAACAGGCTAACTGCTGCTGTCCTGTCCTGCTAACATCAGGCTACAGCTGCTAATATTAGCTTCATTACAGTAAAACTGGTTTGACCTTGTGCCCCTAAAGTCAGTAAACACAGGTGACTCATTTCACACACAAGCATATAGCATTAGCACGTAGCATTAGCATGTAGCTTAATCTGAGTAATGTATTAAACAAGCTGAGAATAATTAAATATCACCGTCATAAAACATATTGGGTGTGTGTTAGAATCATCAGTGTAGGGTGAAGTGAAGTGTGTGTGTGTGTGTGCGTGTGTTAAAAAGACCTGAAGAAGAACTAAAGGAACTAAACGTAAGGGAGAGAGGGAGGAGAGAGGGAGGTTGTCAGGAGCATCATGAAGCTGAAGCTCACCTGTGTGTCTCTGCTAACACACACACACACACACACACACACATATACTTGTACTTCTATCTCTCTGAGGACCCTGCCATAACTAACTAACCATACCAACTTAATGCTTAACCCTTTAACTTACCCCCTAACATTCACTTTCACTTTCAAAACTAAATGTCTAACCCTTATTTAAACCTAAACCTAACCTAACCTAACTTAAACCCAAACCTAACCTGGACCTTAAAGCCAAGTCTTACCCTTAAAACAGCCCTTTGACAGTAGTGAGAATCCTCACTACTAATAAAATACAGTCTGGGCGAGTCGCCCCCGAAAGCAGAACAGTGTTTCTAAATAAAGCCCTCCCCTGGTTTAAGGCTTTGATCCAGAGTGATGGATAATTAAAGGGTTAAGTGAATAAATGATGGCCAACAGAAATAGTAAAAACGCTGCAGGGACTATTTTCTCTCTGTCAGACGTCAGTTCGTCTGAAACCCCGTCTGTGACCTGGTCACTCCTCGTACCGAGGAGGAGGATGATATTAGTACATCTGTGCCTCCTCTCCTTCCTCCCACTTTGTCCCTCCTGACCTCCCCGTGTTCTTCTCTCCTTCTCCTCTTTCCTCGTCTGTCCTCACTCAACCTCCCTCCCTCCCTCCCTCCCTCCATCCCTCCCTCCATCCATCCATCCTCCTCTTCCTCTTCCATCTCTATCCTCTGGCTTCGTGTCAAGCCACCACTCGATGTGTTGTCCTCCTCTCTCTCCTCTCCTGCTGCAGGACGTAGACTTGGCTCAGGCAGCGGCAGATAATGACCCCAGAGGAAGAGGAGGGAGGAGAGGGGAGGGAGACGGGGGAGGAGAGGTAGAGGAGAGAGAACAAGAAGGGCACGAGAGAGGAGGGAAATACAGGAAATGTGTGTAGAGAGCATGGGCAGGGCCGAGGATGAAGAGTGGATAAACTTTCTCTCAGCTAACCAGCTACACGCTCGCTAATGCTGCCATCCATTATTTAACATTAGCAGCTCACACACACACACACACACTCACACACTCACACACACACACACACACACACACACACACACACACACACACACACACACACACACACACACACACACACACACACACACTTAATCACCTCTCCCTGCAGTCACAACCTCCGACTTTTTAAAGTGTAACTTGAGCTAAAAGCCTTCAGTGTACTGACCTCTGCTGGCTGAACATCTGGAAAAATTATAATAAAAACACATCATTATTATTACATCATAAATAATAATTAAAAAAATGTAGCACAAATTTTAACAAAAAGCAAATGAATTAATCTGTTTCCATCCACGACTGCTATGCTAATATTAGCCATTCAGCACGTCAGGTACCACCAAAGAAGAAGAGGACACAACCATGTGATGCCATTAAGGGGTGTTTCTACCCATGATCCTCTCTGTCCACATCCTGGTGTGTGAGTGACTGGTAGGTAGTAAAAGTGTTGGAACTGGTCCAGTAGATCACCTCAGCCAGCAGACACCAAACGGGCTGCAATGGCTGCAACGTGATCCTTTGAGACAACTGCACCTGATCACAGTAGGTCCACTAAAAGAGCTTGTTTGATCCACTGACAGGCTCAGAGTGTTATTCTAAGTGTGTGACAGCATCATGGAAAGGATCCCTACAGAGAGAGACCTGGAAGATCCTTTTGGTTTAACCACAAACAGCACACACACCAGACTACATTCACTAAAACAGGGATTTTAGAGAACAGGACACAGGAGCTGCTGCTCTGCTGCTGCCTCCATCAGTCAGTGTGTTGGTGTTATTGTGTGACTTCAGTGTTTAAAGGGTTAATTTGGATCCAACACACAATAACACAGACAAACTAACCGATTGAGGCTGCAGTAGAGCAGGAACTAAATTTAGTAATTTTGTCAGTGGAGTCTGGTGGCTCAGAGTCTGACTCTGTTTCCACCAAACGTGAAGTGAATATTTGCCTCACCTTTTGCTCTCCAGATTATTTTTAGTAAACACAATGACAGGAGAGTCTGAGCTAATGGCTAACAGCTCTCTGACAGACAAATCTGTTGCTCAAGTTGAACATTTTCAACTCACGCAGATATACGCCTAACTACGCATTGACTTTGCTGCGCGTTCGGTGGAAACGCATCTTTAGAACTTTCTTTAATCGTTGTCTGAGAAAAACAGCATCAGCTGAAACACAAAAGAATAATGAACCTAAAAATCATAAACTTAACCACAAACAGCCGTTATATCGCTCTCTGCACACACACCAGACTACATTCATTAAAACAGGGATTTAAGAGAACAGGACACAGGAGCTGCTGCTCTGCTGCTGCCTCCATCAGTCAGTTTTCAATGGAGTCTCTTTGCTTTTGAAGATACCAGAGTGTGTAAAAATACCAGAACTACCCTTTAATGACACACCATGATGCTTTATCTGTGTGTGTGTGTGTGTGTGTGTGTGTGTGTGTGTGTGTGTGTGTGTGTGTGTGTGTGAGAGCTAATACTTTCAGGTCAGTGAAGAAAATAAATCAATCAAGTCACGTTTTTGTCTGTTTGAGTTACACATAATGGAAGCTTCATTGTGTGTGTGTGTGTGTGTGTGTGTGTGTGTGTGTGTGTGTGTGTGTACTGTTATGTATGTATAGTAACAGTAAATATATACAGTATATATTTACTGTATATATTCACACAGTGTATAGCACATATACAATATGTGGGTGGGGGTGATGTCAGTAGGTTGAACATTGTGTGTGTGTGTGTGTGTGTGTGTGTGTGTGTGTGTGTGTGTGTGTGTGTGTGTGTGTGTGGTGCATGCTGGAGGCCTGCAGGGCATTGTGGGCAGTAATTGGTTGAACCTTTGACCTTCTTTTCTTCTTCTACCTTCGTTTTTGCGCAGAACGCTGCAGCGAATGGCCACTAAAGATTCACGTTGATCAAAACACACTCACCTCTGACAGCTGTGTGTGACCCGTCACTCCAAGTTCACGCACACACACACACACACACTAACACACACACACAAACTCACTGCAGAAGCAGCGATAAAGCTAATTTACAGTCCATTAAAGGCGCATTGCGTGTAATGTTTGGCTGTAGACTCAAGGCTGCTGCAGATTTACTGCTGCTCCCTGATAATAAACACACACACACACACACACTAGCAGCAGGATGCTTTACAGCTGTAAGTGTGTGTGTGTGTGTGTGTGTGTTTGCATTAAAGGTGGGAAAAGCTAAATGTGTGTATCACTGGAGGTCCAGGGTCATAAGTGGCTGCTGTTCCCTGATGCAGCGCAGGTGTTTCTGTTTCTGTGTCCACTTCCTGTTTCTGTTGATTCACTTTTGCAGTTTCACTTGAATATTTCGATTCATTTGAAGCTGGAGGCGTCAGTCAGATGTCCCTGATGGATAAACGTTTCCTTAGCCTAGCACTTAGCTCCACCACATCATGAAACACTACGGCTGCCTGACTTATATCTTTGTTAGCAAACAAGCTAATCACCAATCCACCCTGAACACAATTTGGTTTACTCCCAGGGGACAAGGGTGAAGACTTATGGGCCAACTCTACTCTAACTGGACCTTGAACCTCACATTTAGGGCTAAATCTTTGGGGCTAACTGTTGTCAGTCAGCTAACAGTCACAAAACTCCCATTCAAAATTCACCCGTTTTTGATTCTTTCTTGCTTACTGGCAAAAAAACACAGGAAAATAAAACCTGACACATTTTTACAAAAGAGTTTGATGCTTTGATTAATTCGGCTTCTGCGGTATCAGCCAACCAGATTTCATATTCTTGATAAAAAAGTACCGTTGTGCTAAGCTAGGCTAACCACGTCCTGTGTCTTCGTACTGGACGCGCTGAGATGAAACTGATAACCATCTTAAACGTACTGACAGAGCACAAGAGGCTGTTCCAGTAATTATGGCGTTTATCTGCTAATGTGCCTTTTCTCAGAGGCACTTAGCGCCCAGAGTCAGAGTCTGACCGGGGAAACGAGGAGAGTGAATTATGACCCTTTTGGCTTTAGGCGTGAAAAAGTTTGGTGCTGAAAAACCTCTTTCCTCTGAGTGTGTGTGTGTGTGTGTGTGTGTGTGTGAGTGTGTGAGATCTGGTGTCGGGTCACACCGGCTCTGTTCAATGTAGGTTAGACTCTGCCGTCTGCTGGGAGCAGAGCTATTATAGGATCAATTAGACTGACAGGGACACACACACACATACAGGAGGTGGAAAAATAACCTGTTCAATACAGCATAATGAAACACAACAGAAGAGTTGTGCAGTAAATAAACTGTCTGGGAAACATAAAGTGCTCAGTGGCTAGTCATTAGGAAAATGTGCTTTTTGCACCACCTTAGTTTAAAGGAAAGTTTTGTGTGTTTTTGTCTCAATACAATACTGTGTACACCATCATGTTTTCTGTGATTAGTACTGACCCAGTATGGAGTCAGCTTCACCATACCTTTAACCCTTACATTCCTAATTTATTACTAACTACAGGCCCAACTGTTTCAGCCACTAAACTGATCTGTTAGCCAACCACAACCTAACTGATGCTGCTAAATTGATCCTTTAGCTAACTTAAGCTAAATGTAAATGTCCCCATCGTGGGACTAATAAAGGAATATCTTAACTTAACTTGAGCTCCTAAAAGGACCTGTTAACTGCTTTAGCCACAAACCTGCTAATTAGCTTTTTAAACTGTTAAACTGACCTGTGAGCTAACTTATACCAAAGTGTTTTTAGCTGTTAAACTGTTAAACTAACCCCCTTAGCTGCTGAACTGATCCGTTAGCTAACTTCTTTATCTGCTAAACTAACCTTTTGTCTGTGTTAGCCATGAAACTGACCTGCTAATTAGCTTCTTTAGCTGCTAAACTAACCTTTTGTCTGTTAGCCATGAAACTGACCTGCTAATTAGCTTCTTTAGCTGCTAAACTGACCTGTGAGCTAACTTCTTTAGCTGCTACACTGACCTGTGAGCTAACAGACCTGTGAGCTAACTGACCTGTGAGCTAACAGACCTGTGAGCTAACAGACTTGTGAGCTAACAGACTTGTGAGCTAACCTAAACAAAGACGCTCCAGCTGCTATGGTCATGGCGAGAACGTGGCCCTGCTGTGTCCTTCCTGGTTGTTATTGCTGTGAAAATCTTATTCTTTTGGATATATTTTATATTCAGAAACATTATTTTCCAATATGACATTATAATATTTTGTAGATGAAGCACAGCAGTGGTCACAACTTCTGTTCATTTTTCAAACTTGAGAATGAGAACTTTGGAGTCTGGAAAAAAAACAACCATGAAATACCGAGAAGAGTTTGGAGAGAAATATTATGAGTAAATAAGTTTTGGGGTTTGGATCCATTTATCAAATTCAAATCCCTTCAATCTAATTGTGTTCAGTTTTCAAGGCAAGTAAGATCCATGGAGATGCAATGAGGAATATTTTTAATCAAATCCTTGTGCCCTCAATGAAAAATGAATTCAGGCCGCTAATGCAGCTTTGTGACGGTCGCTGCCCTGCCGATAATGATGCTGCTCATCAGGTGGGGTTACCTGATGAATGTCTCATAACTTTACAAGCTGCAGACTAATGAGGCTGATGGTGTTACTGTGCAGTTAACAGCTGGCAGACGCTCCGGTCGACCGTCTGCCCATCGCAGCCTCATTCCTTCACATTTATGTCCACATTTACATTCTGAGCTGCACTCTGCAGCTGTTAGCAGCCTCTCTGATGCATTAAGACAACTGGGTGCAGAGCTGCTGGGACTCCATTCAGTCCCATCCAAGGTTCTTCTGGTGGATGAAGCCAGAGGTTATGCTGAGGAAACTCTTCTGCTTCAGTCCTCTGCTAACTTGAACGGGGATGAAATGATTTGATTATGCAGCTCATCCAGACTTTAAACGTTCTGACAGTGAAACCAATCATTTCTCTTTTAACAGTGGAAGTCAATGGGAAGTCTCTTTGGGCCCAATGGAATCACGTGACAGACGCCATTTAGGTCATTGCCCCGAACTGTTGTGATCATTTGTTCATGAAAACATCTGAATATGGATCTTCTGAGTCCGCTGCTGTTGCCTGTGGGAGATCCAAACACAAACTGAACATTACGGAGGTTGAGGATCCTGTTACATGGATCCATCCGCCAGCCTGACTCTTAAACTAACCTGTTGCCAAAATGCCCAGCTAGTTCAGCTGTGGCACCATCTAACTAACATAAAGCTAAATACATGCTGCCTAACCTGCCTTCTTTAGCTGCTAAACTGCTGGCTGAACCGAACTCTTAGTTAACCTCAGCCCAGCTGCTTTAGCCTGCATGAGCTAACCTGAGTTTAACTTTAGGACCCATTAGCTAACGGTGAAACTACAGTTTTAGCACAGTCTCCTGTCACTTCTGCCCATTTAGCTCAGCTGCTGTCTCAGTTTTAGATCATTTTATAGACTTTGGCGCCCGAACAGAACAGCATGAATAACTTAGGAAACTTTGGAGAGAAATAACAGAAGTAAAATGTGTCGGCATTAAGATTTAGGTGGTGTTGCTGTCTGGGTCGGACTCCGTTAGTGATCCAGCACAGATTCATCCTGGCTGTTTGGCCACAGTCTGACGTGTCTTTCGATTCTTCAGGACGCTTTTTTGCCAACAATTACAGATGACTTCTGCTCCGCTCGGCCCTCTCTGTTACGTCCATTGATCCGCTCCCAGCTGCCAATATCGCTGCCCACTGAGGACGCCGGAGGTCCAGTAAAACTGACCTGAGAGCTGCCGTCACACAGACAGACTCGACACACTCATTCAGCAAATTACTGCCACAGAAACAGCGTCTCAGGCTGGATGTCACAGTAAAAACAGGGTCCTGAAGCATCACTCTGGTGCTTTTACGAGGTTTCTCCCATTAGCTGAGGACTCTAATTACTGCTTTCTCTTCTTTTGTTACTTTGGTATTTTTATCCAAAGTATTGGAGTATTAGAGTATTACAGACTAATGACACTTGAACCTTGTGGTAATTCTGCCTTTGGTGTTTGTAAGCTGCTCGGAGTTGAAAGAATTAGTCGATTAATTGATGGCAGAAGCTTTTTGCACCAACAAATGCTATTGTTGTGTGGCTATTGGTAACATTGTGTTGGTGTTAAAGTCTGTTGATGTGCTTTGATCCAGTGAGTTTTCCAGTCTGACGCTCAGATTTCCAATTCAGGATGTTCAGATTACAGGACAACTGTTTCTGTGGTTTGATTAACAGTAGAAAGGTAATATAAGACGTAAAGTGAGGTTATGGAGGATTTGGATCAGATTTAAAGATGAATGTCTCACCACAGAGCAGTCCCAATCCATCAGTGAAATGAATGTATGTAAATGTGCTGCACTGTGGCTATAAAAGCATCAAACTGAACTCTCAACTCTGACAGCCGGCTTCATTATTAGACACATGTTCACACAGCGCTTTGAAATCAGCTTCAAAGTTTAAAAAAAAAAAAGTAAATTACCTCTCTGATATGAGCATTAACGCAGCAGACGGGGTCGTCGACCTTATTTTCTGAAGGAAAGAGACATAATCCGGTGCAGCAGGTACAGAGAGCTGCAGCTCATTACCTGGTTATCTGATCTGCTGTGGTCTGACATGATTTGCATATTTGAATAGAAAGAGTTTAATTCCACGTTGAGACGGACGAAGTACAAAGTCAGTTTTTAAAGGATTACTGCAGTATTTTTAAACCCAGGCTCAACTTGAACATATTCTGCTGTCTGAGTGACTGGTAGGTACTAAAAGTATTGGAACTGATCCAGTAGATCACCTCAGCCAGCAGACACCAGACTAAAAGAGCTTGTTTGATCCACTGACAGGCTCAGAGTGTTATTCTAAGTGTGTGACAGCATCATGGAAAGGATCCCTACAGAGAGAGACCTGGAAGATCCTTTTGGTTTAACCACAAACAGCACACACACCAGACTACATTCACTAAAACAGGGATTTTAGAGAACAGGACACAGGAGCTGCTGGTTCACTTGGTTGGTTTATTTGTGTTATTTGTGACTTTGGTGTTTCAAACGGTTCATTTGGCTCCAACACAACATTTGTGTAACACAAACAAACCAAGCGATCGAGGCTGTGATAAACCAGCAACTCTCATTATCTGCAAGGTAAATTTACTGTTTTTGTTAATGAAGTCTGGGGGCTGTGAAGAGATTAAAATCTTATTTTAATCATCGTCTGAGAAAATAATGGAAATATAAAAAGAAAAACACACAAATCTGAGCATCTTTCTTTATCTCAACATTAACGAAGCTGCTTCCTGTAATTGTGTCATCAACTGAAACACAAAACACACAAAACGAACCTAAAAATGTCAAACTGAGTAAGCTGGTGTGTGAACGTGTCTGTTTGTACAGTAAACTGTGGATGAGAGCAGCTGTAGAGTCTCTTCTCAGCGAGTCGGAGCAGAATCACATAAAGCCTCCTGGCCTCCTGCCCACTTTCTAATCTCCTCCTCCTCCTCCTCCTCCTCATCTCACTACCTGTGATTTATGGCTCTGTACAATGAAAGGTGAAGGCCGCATGAGCCAACAACCAGCAACCAGTGTGTGTGTGTGTGTGTGTGTGTGTGTGTGTGTGTGTGTGTGTGTGTGTGAGAGTGTGTGTGTGTGTGTGTGTGTGTGTGTGTGTGTGTGTGTGTGTGTGTGTGCACCAACAGGCTTACTTACAGCAGGGAGACTAATCCTGTGCAGCATTTACAACCTCACAGCAGCAGCATCCACATGGACCCTAATACTCCACTAATAAAGGGAATAACGGCCCAATCAGAGCAAAAACACCTGCTGGAACCACCGGAGTGAATCCTAATGTTCTAGGTGTGGTAAACCTCTTCAGGATCTGTTCTACAGGAAATGTTACCAGCAAATAACCATGTAGACACTTATTCTGATATTTTAACTCTGACCTCTGATCTGTAAACGCTGCTGCTTCTTCTTCTGGTGACGTCATCTCTTGGAGGATCTTCTTCTTCTTCATGTCCCTAAAAATGTTGTTCATCAGAT
Organism: Pempheris klunzingeri; assembly: GCF_042242105.1. Classification (NCBI taxonomy): domain Eukaryota; kingdom Metazoa; phylum Chordata; class Actinopteri; order Acropomatiformes; family Pempheridae; genus Pempheris; species Pempheris klunzingeri. The sequence goes on along the minus strand of NC_092022.1, from coordinate 26,690,018 downwards.
GAGACTAAATAAAGACAGAGAACATGTTGATCCAGAACAACAGTGGATGTAGAAACAGGAACTAAAGATCTGGGAACCCTCCAGAGGAGATTTAGTCACCATGTTGACTGATGATGTGATGTTGTTTTTGGTTGTTAGTCACCATGTTGACTGATGATGTGATGTTGTTTTTGGTCGTTAGTCACCATGTTGACTGATGATGTGATGGTGTTTTTGGTCGTTAGTCACCATGTTGACTGATGATGTGATGGTGTTTTTGGTCGTTAGTCACCATGTTGACTGATGATGTGATGGTGTTTTTGGTCGTTAGTCACCATGTTGACTGATGATGTGATGGTGTTTTTGGTTGTTAGTCACCATGTTGACTGATGATGTGATGGTGTTTTTGGTTGTTAGTCACCATGTTGACTGATGATGTGATGGTGTTTTTGGTTGTTAGTCACCATGTTGACTGATGATGTGATGGTGTTTTTGGTTGTTAGTCACCATGTTGACTGATGATGTGATGGTGTTCTTTGGTCGTCAGTCACCATGTTGACTGATGATGTGATGGTGTTTTTGGTTGTTAGTCACCATGTTGACTGATGATGTGATGGTGTTTTTGGTCGTTAGTCACCATGTTGACTGATGATGTGATGGTGTTCTTTGGTTGTTAGTCACCATGTTGACTGATGATGTGATGGTGTTCTTTGGTTGTTAGTCACCATTTTGACTGATGATGTGATGGTGTTCTTTGGCTGTTAGTCACCATGTTGACTGATGATGTGATGGTGTTCTTTGGCTGTTAGTCACCATGTTGACTGATGATGTGATGGTGTTCTTTGGTCGTCAGTCACCATGTTGACTGATGATGTGATGGTGTTCTTTGGTTGTTAGTCACCATGTTGACTGATGATGTGATGGTGTTTTTGGTCGTTAGTCACCATGTTGACTGATGATGTGATGGTGTTTTTGGTTGTTAGTCACCATGTTGACTGATGATGTGATGGTGTTCTTTGGGCTGCAGGTACGGCGACATGGTCCCCAACACCATCGCGGGGAAGATCTTCGGCTCCATCTGCTCCCTTAGTGGCGTGCTGGTGATCGCCCTGCCGGTGCCCGTCATCGTGTCCAACTTCAGCCGAATCTACCACCAGAACCAGAGGGCGGACAAGATGAGAGCGCAGCAGGTCGGACTCTTGTTATATTATAGCACTTAAATGTGCAGCCAGTCACATTTTTGTTAGAGGAAACAGCTGCAATTTTCTGCCCTTCTTCTCATTTCTAGCTAATTTTAAATCAGGCTTCTCTTCATCGCAGTATTTATGCTCAGTACAGTTAGAGCTATAGTTAGCACGCTAACGTACAAAGTTCTCTACGTTTTAGGTACATTTATCTGATTAGAAATAAAACTCCTAAGTAATAACACAACCAGGAAGTATGAGCCAACTTTTCAAAATAACTTGAATAATATGAAAAGGAGAATTTCAGTGAGTGACAGACCAAATAAACACTTAAAAAATAGATCAGGGACAGCGTGAAATAGGGCTGTGACAATATTATATTTTCACCACATGATTATTGTGGGAAAAGAATTATCACAACATCAATACAGATTTTGGAACAATAATAACAATGCTAATAATAATCAGCCGTAATATCACCAGACTCCATTGACAAAAACAAGAATTTTACCTTGCACAATAAGAGCAGGTGCTGGTCTGCTGCTGCCTTGATTGGTTAGTTTGTTTGTGTTATTGTGAGACTTTGGTGTTTAAAATGGTTAATTTGGATCCAACACACACAATAAGACAAACAAATTCACCAGTTGAAGCTGCGGTCGGCCAGGAACTCCCATTTTCTGTTATGGTAAATGTACTGTTTTTGTCTGTGGAGTCTGGTGGCTCTGTAGAGGGTAAGAACTTATTTTAAAAAAACTACTACAGGAATTGTACAGTTTAAAGGTTTCCTTACTGTAATTGTACTGTGTTTATTTCTTCAACCAGCAGCTTCTATCTTCCATCCACTGATGTCTCCTATAAGGCAGTAAAATGTTACTCTGTCTCACCTTTAAAGCTGCAGAATAGGAAGTGAGGTTAGATGACAACAGTGTGTGAGTGTGTGTGATTGTGAGTGTGTGTGTGTGTGTGTGTGTGTGTGTGTGTGTGAGTGTGTGAGTGTGTGTGTGTGTGTGTGTGTGTGTGTGTGTGTGTGATGTGCTGACGTTGTTTTTTCCGGTGTGTTTCTGTCCCACAGAAAGTGCGTTTGGCTCGAATCCGCATGGCAAAGAAAGGAACAGCCAACGCCTTCCTCCAGTACAAAGAAGACCGATCGCTCGACGTGAGACACACACACTCGCACTCATGCACTCACACACACACACGCACTCATGCACTCACACACACACACACTCACACACACACACACACACACACACACACACACTCACACTGACAGTCGATAGCTTCTCGCCATCAGACAGGAAAGGTGGATTACAGCCCAGTTAACTGTGATGGAGAGAGATTCAGATTTAATCACTGACAGTCCCTTCATTACCATTGTTACCATTGTTACTATGGTTACCATTCTTACCTTCATTACCACCATTACCATGGTTACCTTTGTTACCATCCTTTCGATCATTGCCATCGTTACTTTCGTCACCATGGTTACCTTCGTTACCACCGTTACCATGCTTATCTTCGTTACCTTCATTACCATGGTTACCATGGTTACCATCCTTATCATCATCACCATGGTTACATTGTTACCATTGTCACCATGGTTACATCATTACCATAGTCACCATCGTTACCATTGTTACCATAGTTACCATCCCTACCATGGTTACCATGGTTACCATAGTTACCATCGTTACCATGGTTACATCGTCACCATGGTTACCATAGTTAACATGGTTACCATAGTTACCATCCCTACCATGGTTACCATAGTTACCATTCCTACCATCGTTACCATGGTTACCATGGTTACCATAGTTACCATCGTTATCTTCCACAGTGAATCAGATGAATCAAATCCAAAGAACTCACATATCAAGACAGACAGACAGACAGACAGACAGACAGACAGACAGACAGACAGACAGACGGGTCCATTTCTTTCTTACTGTTCTTAGGTCTTTAACATCACAGAGATCAAACAGCTCCATCCAGGAACCGTTTACCTGTACAGGTGCAGAGGAGGCTGGAGTGGGTTAAACACTTCTGTTCTCCTCTTTAGCTTGTTTCCTGATCTGAGATCAGAGAATCAGTTTCAGCTGAATGTTAACAAGCAGCTGAGAGTTTAGTTTCATCAGCTTCATCTCAGAGGATGAAACATTCAGAGGGTTTAAGGGTTTCATCAGCGGGACGGCTTTAGACTTCAGGTACACACACATTAGACACACACACACATTAGACACACACACACACATTAGACACACACACACACACATTATACACATTAGACACACACACACACATTATACACATTAGACACACATTAGACACACACACACATTAGACACACACACACACATTAGACACACACACACACATTATACACATTAGACACACACACACACATTATACACATTAGACACACATTAGACACACATTATACACACACACACACATTATACACACACACACATTATACACATTAGACACACACACACACACATTATACACATTATACACACACACACACACATTATACACACACATTAGACACACACACACACACACACACATTATACACACACACACATTATACACACACATTATACACACACACATTATACACATTATACACACACACACACATTATACACACACATTATACACATTATACACACACATTATACACATTATACACACACACACACACACATTATACACATTATACACACACACACACACATTATACACACACATTATACACATTATACACACACACACATTATGACTTTAGGATTTAAAGAGTGCATAATGAGGGTGAAGAGGAGGAGGAAGAGGGAGGTGGAGGAGGAAGAGGTGGAGGAGGAAAAGAAGGAGGAAGAGGTGGAGGAGGAGGAGAAGGAGGAAGAGGAGGACATGGTGGAGGTTTCCTGTTTGTGTCATGAGGAAAAAATGGAAACACAGAGAGAGGAAGAGGAGGAGTAGGTGAAGGAGGAAGAGGAGGAAGAGGTGGAGGAGGAAGAGGGAGAAGAGAGCGACAGAGGGATCAGATTGAAATGAGATTATTTCGCCCTCCGACCTTCTCAGGTTTTATCAGACAGTAAAACTCCTTCACTCTGTTTTAATGGAGGTACGGAAGCCCTGAGAGGCCAAAGAGGAAAAAACATTTTCTAAATCTGACCTAAGTAGTTTTCTTTCCTGTGTTTATGTCTGAAGAACAGCTGATAAAAAAGAAAGTACAAGAAAGTTCTTTATCTTTTCTATCCATGAAACATGTAGAATAAAGTTTTGTCAGGTGAAGTTTAATGTTTTTTAATGTTTTTCCCAGAATCATCAAGACAAAATAAAATATCTAAACATTTTCCTTTCCACCTGACAAACTTTATTTATTTTTTATTTATTTGAATTGGGTTTTTTTTTCTAAGTCTTGATTGAATCATTTTTAATCCCACGATGTTTTAAGATGTATGGACAGAATTTGGTGTTCATGTAAAATAAAAGATGTCATTAACTGTCTCTCTATGATGACATCATCGATGACATCATCATCATCTAGAGTCTTGGGTTTCTTTTCTAAACGTGTTAAATGAATAGTACGTTTTGGTTTTTGTGTGTGTGTGTGTGTGTGTGTGTGTGTGTGTGTGTGTGTGTGTGTGTGTGTGTGTGTGTGTGTGTGTGTGTCAGGACCAGGACAGCGACAGCACGGCTCTGTGTGTGAAGAACAGGTCGGCGTTCGAGCATCAACACAACCACCTGCTGCACTGTCTGGAGAAGACGACGGTGAGGCTTCGTCTGTTTTCACACAGTGTTCATGTGTTTTTTACCCATGATCCTCTCTGTCCGCATCCTGGTGTGTGAGTGACTGGTAGGTAGTAAAAGTGTTGGAACACTTACAGAGAGAGACCTGGAAGATCCTTTTGGTTTAACCACAAACAGCACACACACCAGACTACATTCACTAAAACAGGGATTTTAGAGAACAGAACACAGAAACACAAACAAACTAACTGATCGAGGCAGCGGTGGACCAGCAGCTCCAATGAGCTAGTAGTATTAGTTATACTAGTAGTAACAGTAGTAATACTAGTAATTACATCATAATTTAAACTGTAATTTAAATTCCAGTGTGCACTGGGAAGAAGCTTCAGCTTCTATAGAAACTGGGAGTCTCACTGTCTCGGCCAACATGAACACCTGAAGTGCAGACAGTGTTGTCTGACCGACCTCCCCTCGTCTCCCCCCACAGAACCACGAGTTCACCAACGAGATAACCTACAGCGAGCTGTGCATGACGGAGTCGGTGGGCTTCCGGACCAGCCGCAGCACCTCCCTGTCCAGCCAGCAGGGGGCGCAGAACAACTCCACGGGCTGCTGCCCCCGCCGGGCCCGGAGGAGAGCCGCCATGCGACTGGCGAACTCCACGGTGTCGGTCAGCCGGGGGAGCGTCCAGGAGCTGGACACCCTGCACGTCAAGACCACCTGCATCCCCCCGCAAACGTAAAGAGACCAGAACTATGACACTGACAAAGACATGCAGCAACAGGACCCCCCCCCACACACACACACACCATAATAGTGTGTGTGTGTTGGGGGGGAGCAAACGTTTGATTTTGTGTTCCCACTTTTTGACTTTGCTATTAAGTATCTGTGTGTCAGACTGTTTCCATGTTTCTGGATCCGGCTGCTATTATTTAGGGGTCAAGGGTTCATTTTTTAAGGTCCAGGGTTCATTTTTTAGGGTTCATTTTTGTTAGGGTTCAGGGTTCCTTTTTTAGGGTCCAGGGTTCATTTTTTAAGGTCCAGGGTTCCTTTTTTAGGGTTCAGGGTTCATTTTTTAGGGTTCAGGGTTCATTTTTGTTAGGGTTCAGGATTCCTTTTTTAGGGTTCAGGGTTCATTTTTTAAGGTTCAGGATTCATTTTTTAGGGTTCATTTTTGTTAGGGTTCAGGGTTCCTTTTTTAGGGTCCAGGGTTCATTTTTTAAGGTCCAGGGTTCCTTTTTTAGGGTTCAGGGTTCATTTTTTAGGGTTCAGGGTTCATTTTTGTTAGGGTTCAGGATTCCTTTTTTAGGGTTCAGGGTTCATTTTTTGAGGTTCAGGGTTCATTTTTTGAGGTCCAGGGTTCATTTTTCAGGGTTCAGGGTTCATTTTTTGAGGTTCAGGGTTCATTTTTTAAGGTTCAGGGTTCCTTTTTTAGGGTTTCTTTTTTAGGGTCCAGGGTTCATTTTTTAGGGTTCAGGGTTCATTTTTGTTAGGGTTCAGGGTTCCTTTATTAGGGTTCAGGGTTCATTTTTTGAGGTTCAGGGTTCATTTTTTGAGGTCCAGGGTTCATTTTTCAGGGTTCAGGGTTCATTTTTTGAGGTTCAGGGTTCATTTTTTAAGGTTCAGGGTTCCTTTTTTAGGGTTTCTTTTTTAGGGTCCAGGGTTCATTTTTTAGGGTTCAGGGTTAATTTTTGTTAGGGTTCAGGGTTCCTTTTTTAGGGTCCAGGGTTCCTTTTTTTAGGGTTCAGGGTTCATTTTTTGAGGTTCAGGGTTCATTTTTTAAGGTTCAGGGTTCACTTTTTAGGGTTCAGGGTTCATTTTCTGAGGTTCAGGGTTCATTTTTTAAGGTTCAGGGTTCCTTTTTTAGGGTTCAGGGTTCATTTTTTGAGGTTCAGGGTTCATTTTTTGAGGTTCAGGGTTCATTTTTTAGGGTTCATGGTTCATTTTTTGAGGTTCAGGGTTCCTTTTTTAGGGTTCAGGGTTCATTTTTTGAGGTTCAGGGTTCCTTTTTTAGGGTTCAGGGTTCATTTTTTGAGGTTCAGGGTTCATTTTTTGAGGTTCAGGGTTCATTTTTTAGGGTTCATGGTTCATTTTTTGAGGTTCAGGGTTCATTTTTTAGGGTTCAGGGTTCCTTTTTTAGGGTTCAGGGTTCCTTCTTTTCAGGGTTTAGAGATACTTGTGTTGGCTGTACGGTTAAACACGAATCACCTGCTCAAAGTTTTAGATCAAAGCTGAGTTTACGTAAGTTTTTGGAAGAATTTGCTTCTTTGTGTCGCCTTTGCAGGAAGTTGTTTGACCGTCACATTAAAATACTTCTTCTGACTGTAACACTTTTATTTCCTTCCACCATTTGACATAAAATCAAAAGTTACTTCCGTCTCCCAGCATGAACTCCTCTGTCCTGTTCTTTCTGTCCCCAGTCGTTCCAGTCTGAACGCTCAGGCGGGCGACCTGAAGCTGAACTGCGGCGAACAAGATTTCACCGCCGCCATCATCAGCATCCCCACGCCGCCCGCCAACACGCCTGATGAGAGCCTCCCCCCGTCGCCCGCCCCCATCCCCGGCATCCTGCGCAACACCCGGGCCACCGCCTACATCCAGGACTCTGTCAAAATCTCCTCCTTATAACCTTCGACCTCGCCTGCACCTTCCCCCCCACGACGCCCCCCCCCCTCCCCCCCCCCCCCCCCCCCCCCCCACGCCCCCTCCTGCCAAACCCCCCCCCCCCCCCCCACGATCCCTCCGTTGAGCCTCTGGTCCTGAACCCGGGGCGTTGCTAAGCTAAGATTTGGGGAAACAAAGACTCTGGTTGCTTTCACTTCCTGTCACCTCGCAGGAGACGACGATCAGAAGGAGCGATAACTGTTCTCCCGAAGTCTTAACAATCACCCCCTCATACATTTTAGACCCCGACATGCACTAACCCGCCTGCACAGTTTTGACCTTTTGGATCTGATCGCACAAACCCCCCAGGAGAGAGGCCCACCCCCCCCCCCAGAGACCAGCTGACCGGCTGGTGTCATTGGGTCCATTTTGTGTCGCGGTAAATATAACGCTATGGAAGAGGCGCACAAAATGGCCAAACAGGACAATGGTCTTATTTTCCGGTGTAAACGGTGTCGCTGATGTGTGAAGGATGGTTTAGCGTCGGACTCGTCTGTGACTGGAAAAACAACGTGGCTACATTTTTCTGGGTGTTGTGGAAAACACGTGACGGCTTTCAGTGCCGTACTGGACTGGCTTCATGTGAACTGGATCTTCTGCTGCAGTAAAATGTAAAGCTTGAAGGTTTAAACCCCAACAAACGGGTCAGAATGGTCTGAAGGAGCGTGAAGAAGTGAATTCTCGAGCTTTTACCAGGATCCAGTTCCAAGAAGCAAAAGAAACAACGATTGAGACGCTGCTGAAACACACAGTCTGGTCCGGTACTGATCTATGCTGAGCCTGAACACTGTTCACACAGCGACACGGAGCTGATCCTGACGTCACGGAGCCGAACCGGACTAAACCCAGCTGGTCTGAGCTGTGCAGGACTCCAGCAGGTTCTCTAAACGGGACCGTGATCTTGAACGAGGGACTCTGGACTGGATTAATCGGGTCCGACGTGGTCCGGTCCGGTCCGGTCCGGTGTGTAGCTCCGTAGAGTTGAGTCAGTGTGACGCTGACGCCCGGACTGGGAACGAAAGCCTTTTACTTTTCAAAATATGCAACATTACAACAAGCAGGAAAAATAGCATCAAGAAGCGAATGGAATAATAATAATAACAATAATAATGTGTGTGTTATAAAACTACAGTCGTTATTGCAGGGAACTTAATGTAAAGCAACTAAGAAATCCTTTTGTTCTGTGATCTTTTCAGAGAGAAAACACAACAAGTATTCTGCAATAGATCTAAACTGGAAGGGGAAACGCGGCGCCAAAGCTTCAGACTCACGGTTTACCTGATGACGTGCATTCTGGGAAAAAAAAACGAAGTAATTGAGGTGATACAGATGCACACGTGCAGATGGAGGCTCAGTATTAGTGAACTATTAGGTACTTGAAGCCATTTGTTTTAAAGCGAGACTCGATGAAGCTCGTGTTTGTTTTCTTCTTCTTGCCTCAACAAATGAACAGGATATTGAGGTTATCGTCAAAAGAAAAACTGCAGCAATAATGAAAACAAGCGCTGCTCTTATTTTCCCCGCCAGCATCTATCACGCCGGCGCCCCCCCACCCCCACGCCGCCGCTCGCCTCCCGCTGAGCCGAAGCTAATTCGTCCTGCGGGTTCGTCTGCAGTGTTTCTTCATTCGTCTTCGAGATGAATGAGTCTCTACGGCCGGGCTGCAGAGAAACATCAGATTTGTTAGCGCCTGGTTTGATTTTATTATCGGCCTTCGGTCCAGATTCACATGAAGCACTTAGAGACATTTTAGGTTTAAAAAAACAGGAATTACAGAGCTGGTTGGAGGAGGTGATATTCTGTTAGTGTCACATTTAGGAGAAAAACATTTACAGTAAAATCTCCTCAGACATGATTTGCATATTGTTGGAAATAAAAGTGGAAAATGTACAAATTTACAAGAAAAAGATACTTCAAATTAATATTTTTTCAAATTATAGTTAAAAAAAACGATTTATGAAAAAAACTAATATTCTTTTAGATGAAAAAGATAAATTTATTATAAATTCTCTCAGATTAAAGCCACAAATGTATGAAAGTCACATTTACACCCCTGGTTTTGTTGGGCCGTTGAGTGTTTATGGCGAAGCGTTTCCTCGACCAATCAGAAGCAGGCGTGAGCGAGCGGCGCACGGACGGGAGACGACAGGACGAACATACTGTAACATATTTTGTATCATAAACTTTCACCTGCATCTTCCAATCAAATCCTCAAACCAAAAAAAAAAAAAAGACAAAAAGACAAAAAAAGATGGAGGCGGCGGCGGAGGCCTCCGTGCATGAGCCTCGTGCAGTAGAAGTAGCACTACTGATCATAGGAACTATCAACATACCTGAGAAAAAAGAAAAAAACTACACGACACAACGGGGGAAAAGATCTCATCGTCCGTTCTTTTGCATGACGACTCCTCGTTTCTTTCTCTCCTTTCAGCCATCGCTTTGTTTTCCTCATCCTCCTCTTCCTCCCCGTCCCCGAAAAATACTTTTCAAGACGAGTGTTTGCACCACGAGACGAGAGCGTTAGATTACCGAGAGGAAACCAAACGGCTTATAGACATGAATTTTAAAAATAAAGATCATTCAGGCATGTTCCTCGCCAGAATGTGTGTGTGTGTGTGTGTGTGTGTGTGTGTGTTTGTACGAGTGTGTGTGTGTGTGTGTTTGTATGATCACTAATATGCATGGATACCGTTATAGGTATTTTATCTGTTTTCTCCTGCCGGTTAAAGGAGGCGACGGAGAGACGAGGCTGAACAGGACGCCGCTTCCTTCGATTATTCCACTTCTTCTTCGACACGTCTGCAGCGTTTCTGCTCTTTAGTTCGTCAGTGAAGTCACAAAGTTATGACGGAAACATGTGATATCCTCTGAGATCATGAAGTCGTGCATTTGGGAGAAAAAATAAACGGTCAGAGAGAGAAATCACAAATTTACGACCAAAAAAATCAGATATTTTCTGAGATAAAAGTGAATTGATGAGAAAACTCTGAGATTATAAAGTCAGAAATGTGTGAGAGTAAAAACAGAACAAGAGAGAAAATACAAACGATGAATTCTTCCTATTTTCCAATAAAATGATGCTTAATGGATTCCCTTAAATTGCTTAAAGTGTCCCAACTCCTTTTCCTGGAGCTTTCAGTCACGTCTCACCGCCTTCATCGGTTTGCTCACATGCGGTGGAAAGCTCCAGAAAAAGCTAAACGTTGGGATTATTAGGAGTTAATAACATGAGCCGTCCCGACTTTAAATGATTACTTCATGACGATTATCACATTTCAAACTATTAAAAACGTAAATCTTAAATGTTTGTCCTCTTTTGGCTTCCGTACAAACAGTCTCAGCTGAATTGTGAACCAGGTTTGTTCTTTTTGAATATTTGTATATATGTAATTTATTTAGTTTTTTGGTCCTCGTCCTTTATTTCGAGTCGTTTCTCTCCTGAACTCTTATTTCCTGGTGTCGTTTCTGACGCTGCCGTCCGAACAGGAAACATCTGATCACTTTAACCGTTTATTGATCTCGTTCTGCTAAATTTGTAGAAAAGTTGGAAAACTTGGCATTTTTTTAATTACTATGATTCATTTATACTAATTGTAATTTATGATCTAAACACTTGATGTTTCCTTTCATATTGTGATTTTTGAGCATAAATTCATGTGAACTACTTTAGTACTGAGATGTTACCTGTTCAGTCGGCGCCTCAGAGGGAGATTTAAAGAGCAACTTCACACCGAATCCACCTGTCAGTGACCGTGTGGCCCCGTTTTTTTGGTTTTTTACCAGATGAAATCCAGTAATTCTTGTTCCACGTCTCCAGTTAAACCAAAGAGCGACTAAAAAGCAAAGTTCAGATCAGATTTCTAAAGAAAAGAATCACTAACAGGTCTCCGTCCCTCTGCCGTCACATCACTTCATGACCCGTCAGGTTGGCTTCGGGGCCCCCGCAGGGCCGGGAGCCGCTGCTTTACACCACCAGGTCTCTGGGGGGTCACGTCCTAAACCAAACGGTGTTAAGTTGCTCTTCAGGTTTTTAAAAGTGAAATCAGATGTTTGACTGAGTGAGTTTCTTTTCTTCTGGAGTGTTTTTATGTCCTGGAAGCAAACAGACGAAGCACACGAGGAGAAAGTCAGGTGATCAGCAGCCTCAGGGGGGAGAGAGAGAGGGGAGAGAGGAGAGAGTCAGGTGATCAGCAGCCTCAGGGGGGAGAGAGAGAGGGGAGAGAGGGGGGGAGAGAGGGGGAGAAGGGAGAGAGTCAGGTGATCAGCAGCCTCAGGGGGGAGAGAGAGAGGGGAGAGAGGGGGGAGAAGGGGAGAGAGAGTGGGTGAGATAGAGGGAGAGAGGGGGGAGATAGAGGGAGAGGGAGAGTGAGGAGAGGGGAGGAAGAAAGAGAGGGGAGAAAGAGACAGGGGGGGTAGAGGGAAGGGGAGAGAGGGGGAGATGGAGGGGGGAAGGGGGGGAGGAAGAAAGGGGTGAGAGCGGGTGAGAGAGGAGGAGAAAACAGCTTTAAAGCACAGAGGTGTATACTCCATTCCACTAATAAAGACAACGGAAACAGTGTGTGGTTCTGTGTTCATTCATCCAGGTCTCTTCTTATTTTCACTGTTTTTCCTATGAGGTCTGGTTACTGTTAAAACGTGATGGTGCCGTTCTGGTTCTGGTTCTGGTTCTGGTTCTGGTTCTGTCTGCTGTGGTTCTGACTCCAGCAGAGTTCTTCACCGTCCGTCTGACGAGCTGCTTCAGCTTCACACTGGATCCTGAAATCATCAGAGTTCATGTTTTTATCAGAGTCAGAGGCTCCAGCCAGACTTCTGCACACTTTAGGGCCATTTTATCAAATCCAACAACACATGAGCACCATGTGGCCCCGGGGGGCCCAATAAAGCCTCACAGATACAAAATCAATAACATAATTTATCATCTTACAGATTACAGTT
>NC_092022.1:26590000-26675000 GCF_042242105.1 Pempheris klunzingeri | reverse complement strand
TCAGTCTGTGTAAAGAAGCGTCCTCTGATTGGTCGGTATCAGTCTATAAAGAAGCGTCCTCTGATTGGTCGGTATCAGTCTATAAAGAAGCGTCCTCTGATTGGTCGGTATCAGTCTGTAAAGAAGCGTCCTCTGATTGGTCGGTATCAGTCTATAAAGAAGCGTCCTCTGATTGGTCGGTATCAGTCTATAAAGAAGCGTCCTCTGATTGGTCGGTATCAGTCTATAAAGAAGCGTCCTCTGATTGGTCGGTATCAGTCTATAAAGAAGCGTCCTCTGATTGGTCGGTATCAGTCTGTAAAGAAGCGTCCTCTGATTGGTCGGTATCAGTCTGTATAAAGAAGCGTCCTCTGATTGGTCGGTATCAGTCTGTAAAGAAGCGTCCTCTGATTGGTCGGTATCAGTCTATAAAGAAGCGTCCTCTGATTGGTCGGTATCAGTCTATAAAGAAGCGTCCTCTGATTGGTCGGTATCAGTCTATAAAGAAGTGTTGGGTTATATTTGAATGGTCCTGACGTGTTCAGTCCACAGAACAAAGTGGAGGTAAATGACCAAACCTCTCCTCCTCCCCCCTCTTCCCCCTCTTCCCCCGTCTCCGCAGAACCACGACTGGGACGCGACCCTCCAGTTCCTGCCGGCCCCGGACAGCAAGCGGCTGGAGAAGAAGCCGGGCCGCAGGAAGAGGCTGTGGGTCGGCGTGGGGCTGCTGCTGTCGGCCGCCGGCGTGGCTCTGCTGACCGGCCTGCTGGTGTGGCACTTCCACCGTGAGCTCCCTTCATTTCAACAACCTTTATTTAAACAGCCAGGGGACAAGGTGTGAGTCACGCTGGGAGGGAAAGCGAAGGTGTCCAAACATCAGATACCAAGGCTTTTATTTATTCAAACAAAGTCTCGGTTTGAGCGCTCAGGGCGAGTTAGTCAGCAGCAAAGTGCAGGAAGTCACTCTGAGGGGTAGAAGTGAAATAAATACTGAAGAGCCTTTAAAGGGTAACTTCTCTGTTTCTACCCATGATCCTCTGTGTCCACATCCTGGTGTCTGGATGACTGGTAGGTAGTAAAAGTGTTGGAACTGGTCCAGTAGATCACCTCAGCCAGCAGCCACCAAACGGGCTGTGAACAGGCTGTTTTCAAAGCCACCAGACTCCATTGGCAAATATGGTAAATTAACCCTGCTGGACATGGGAGCTGCCGCCTCGATCTGCAAATACTTTGGGTTTTGTGTTACTGTGTGATTATGTGTTTTATCTGAACGGACTCTTTAAAACAGCAGTCATGCATTAACACAAGCAAGCTAGCCGACAGAGGCAGCAGTAGATCGACAACTGTCTGGTGTGTGTGATATAACGGCTGTTTGTGGTTAAACCAAGAGGATCTTAAAGGACTCAAATAATAACTGAATGTCATTATGAATGACATTAGTTTAGTTTGACATAATTAAATTAATGAGCTAATTGTTTCAGTCTGAAATGCTGGAGCTAATAACATGTCGGTAAAAGGTCACGAGGAAGGCGGTTGTCACCAAACATGGCTGTGAACAGGTTTTACAGGTTTCAACATATAAAATGTTTATGAGGAAGGAATTCAGTTCAGCACATTTGCAGTGAAGCAATTCACACAAAGAGTTTCAGCGAGAAGCTCTGACAGCACACAGAGCTGCTTTTACAGAGACCCCCCCCACGGCAGCTTTAAAGGTGACCAGGAGTATAAATATTGTGTTGGATCCAAACTGACCAACAAGCTAACTGGTCAAACACTCAGACGCTTAGAATAATAATCTGAGCCTCTTCAAACATACCAGACTCCATTAACAAAAACAGTAATTTTACCTTTCAGAAGACAGAAGTTGCTGGTCTGCTGCTGCCTCGATCGATTAATTTGTTTGAGTTGTTGTGTGACTTTGGTGTTTTAAAGGTTTAGTTTGGATCCAATACAATATTTGAGCAACATACAGTAACACAAACAAACTAACTGATGGAGGCAGCAGCAGAGCAGCAGCTCCTGTGTCCTGTTCTCTTAAATCCCTGTTTTAGTGAATGGAGTCTGGTGTGTGTGCTGTTTGTGGTTAAACCAAAAGGATCTTCCAGGTCTCTCTCTGTAGGGATCCTTTCCATGATGCTGTCACACACTTAGAATAACACTCTGAGCCTGTCAGTGGATCAAACAAGCTCTTTTAGTGGACCTACTGTGATCAGGTGCAGTTGTCCCAAAGGATCACGTTGCAGCCCGTTTGCTGGCTGAAGTGATCTACTGGTACCCAAAATTTGTAAAACCAGGATTCAGGTTTAAAGATACCAGAACTCTCCTTTAACATAAAAGGTGTGAGTATGGGAACACCATCATCTTAGTTAGTTATTAAAGGTGGTACAAATTCAACATAAGCTTCTATTTTATTGTCAAGTGAAGCAAATAAAATAAAACCTGAGTCGTATTTCTTCGTCTCTTCAGTGCGCAGCGACGTCAGGATGAAGAAGATTTATATCGGCTCCATGGAGATCAATAACCAGCGCTTCCTGCCGTCGTATGAAGATCAGAACAGCCCTCAGTTCACAAACCTGGCCTTTCTGGTCGGCCAGCAGGTGAGGCTTCACGCGGGCCCCAAAGCATCATGGGAGTCCTCCACACCTCCACTTCAGCTGAAATGTCAACGCTGTGCATTAAATCCAAAACGTGACTCTGTTGTCTTTCAGCTCAAACTGATGTACTCCAAAAACTCGGTGCTCGCCAAAACCTTCAAAGGCTCCTCGGTCCAGGCCTTCAGGTAGGCGTTCCTCACCGAGGCCACTCATTTCAGGTCAGGGGCCACATGCAGCCCCGTGTGATCTCCAGGGGGCCACAGTGACATCACAGTGTAATAACCTTTAAATAACGACGACTCCTCATTGTTCCCTTTGTTTTAGTGCAAAAAAGTACCAGTACATTCTGAAGATGTTCACATGTAATGAGATTGGACCCTCTGGCGGACCGGTTTTGGCCCGCAGGCCGTATGTTTGACACCCCTGTCCTGATGAATCTTGGCGTCGCGTTCTGTCTCTGGCAGTCGTAGAACCTCAGTTAGTGCTACCTCAGTGCTAACTTCCTGTTAGCCCAATGCTAACTTCCTGTTAGCCCGGTGCTAACTTGAATGAGGATAAAATGATTTAATGGCTCTTCTCGTCTTTCCAAATGTTTTCAGACTGAATGGATCAAACTCACACAACGTGAGTCTGTGGGGGGAAAAACAAACAGCGTCATGTGACGGACGCCATCGATGTAATTACACGGTTTGGCCACTTTGTCAAATCAAAGCCTGATGATTTGGGATCTGTGACGGTCACTTTGACATCATACAGCAACTTTAAACACTTCTCACTGTGGTTTCTGTGTCTTTACCTGCAGAATATGACACATGAAAAAAGAAATAACTCAACACTCATCGGTTGTAGAGTTTCTGTCTTTTATGTCTCAGTTTGTCCGACAAATCATCCAAAACCCAAAAGTATTCAATTTATTATGAT
The DNA here is from genome assembly GCF_042242105.1 of Pempheris klunzingeri. Lineage (NCBI taxonomy): Eukaryota > Metazoa > Chordata > Actinopteri > Acropomatiformes > Pempheridae > Pempheris > Pempheris klunzingeri. The sequence continues at coordinate 26,671,506 of NC_092022.1, read as the reverse complement.
ACAAAACCAAGAAAAGTGGCACATTTTAACATTTGAGAACGTGGGACATGAAGGATTGAAGGACTAGTTATCAAATTAGTTTTCTGTCTATCAACTAATTGATTAATTGACTAGCAGAGAGAAAAAGCATTTCCTGAAAGTATAAAAAAGTGATGTGTGAAGTCGAACGGTTCCTTTATTTAGGTGGTGAAACTGAACCGACTGTAAATGTGTCTCTGCAGTGAGGGCGACGGCAGCGGTGGCGGCGGCGGCGGCAACAGCATCGTGGCCTACTACGAGGCAGAGTTCGACCTCCACACCTCCCAGCAGGCGGCGCTGGACGAAGCCATCGAGTCTATTGGGCCGTCGGCAGGAAGTGAGCAGGGCCGCCAGGGACGACTGCTGCTGAAGCCCACCGACGCTCTGAGCGTCAACAACGTCATCTCCAGAGGTTTGTCCACAGTTTACTGCTCATCATCTGAGTGTGTGACAGCATCATGGAAAGGATCCCTACAGAGAGAGACCTGGAAGATCCTTTTGGTTTAACCACAAACAGCACACACACCAGACTACATTCACTAAAACAGGGGTTTTAGAGAACAGGACACAGGAGCTGCTGCTCTGCTGCTGCCTCCATCAGTCAGTGTGTTTGTGTTATTGTGTGACTTTGCTGATTTAAAGGATCAGTTTGGATCCAACATAATATTTGTGTAACACACAATAACACAAAATCCCAAATATCGAGGCAGCAGTAAACCAGCAACTCCTGTGTTAAATTACTGTTTTTGTCAATGGAGTCTGGTTGCTATGAAGCCAAAATTTAAAATACAGGAGTTAACTTGACACCAGGCTGTTATTTAACAGTTGTTATGACTGACAGCTGGTTCACTTATAGAAACATAAGATCTAAGATAGAAAGATAACAGGGTGCGTGAATGTGTGCTGATTTAAACTTCTACTTCACCACATTACAGAACAAAAATACTGCGTTTTTACTCTCATTCACTGAGTTTTACGTCTTTATCATGTCTAATAAAAGCCCCCCATGTCCCTCGCTGTCTGTTTTGTGTTGGCAGCTCTCGACCCACGAATGACCAGGAGCTCGTTATCTGGTGAGAGCTGCTGATTCTTATTCTTATTTATTGTTATGTGTGTTTTTTCTTTGATATTTAACGTCTCCAGTCATTTTACTTTGAAAGAGCTCGACACAGTCCTTTAAAAGACTCTAAAGGAAGATTGACTATCCAAAATAAGCTAATTAGAAAGACATCTGCACTTTTTAGTGGATATTTTTGGTTGTATTTCAAATTAAAAGTCCAAATAGAAAATTAAAAGACATAAGACTACCACTAGTTAGGCCATACACTGTAAAAGAAATAAGAGCAGTAATAATAAAAACCAGTAAGACATGAAAAAACATATTAGATTTTATTCTATTTGGACATTTAATTTTAAATATCCTCCACACCATAAAACATCTGACCCTGAACCTAATGAAGCATTAAAGTATTTGCCGTTATTGTAAAGTAATATAATCTAATAATAGAGTTTTTATGTTCAGACCTTCAGTGAAACCAGATTTTACTTGTTTCCAGTGAAAAAGTTGTTCAACATCCACGTCAGTAAAGCCGGAGTCGTGCAGTCGCCGGGGTTTCCGGACACTTCGTACCCACCCAACGTCTACCTGCAGTGGAGGCTGAGGGCCGACTCGGGCCACCGGGTCCGGCTGGACTTCCACACCCTGATCCTGGAGGATGACTGTCAGCAAGACTTCATCAAAATCTACGACTCCCTGGCTCCCATAGAGCACCAAGTCCTGACGGAGTGAGACTCAGACTAGTTCAACTCTCTGAAACAAGTCGTTGATAAAGCCGTTATATATCGCTCTCTGCAAACGCACCAGACTCCATTCACAAAAACAACAATTTTACCTCTCAGTACATAGCAGTTCTGATCGACTGCTGCCTCGATCAGTTAGTTTGTTTGTGTTATTGTGTGACTTTGGTGCTTTAAAAGGTTTGTTCAGATCCAACAGAGTACTTGTGTAACAAACTCACTGGTCAAGGCAGCAGGAAGCCACCGAATCTTCTTCAAGTTAAAATGGAGTTTTTGTCAATGGAGTCTGGTGGCCATGAAGGGAGTCTTCTCACAGCCAGCTGAGCCAATCCAATACTTTTTTTTTTATGAGAATGATGTTAGAATATTTTGACTGTTCTTCTCCGACTTTTTTCTTGAAATTATGACATCTCGTAATACGTCTTGTTTTGCTTTGCTCGTAATATTTAGATTTTTTTTCTCAAAATTCTGACTTTATTCTCAAAATGCTCTTTAAATCATGACATTCACATAATATCTTGTGTTGTTTATCCAAATTTCAACTATCCTTTCATAATACTGCATCTTTTTTCTCAAATGTGCGACTTTATTCTTGTAATATTCCGACTTCATTAGCGACGGATGTTTTATTGATCGCGCTCTGTCTGCAGACTCTGCGGGTATCCTCATGACTCTCTGTCCTTCGTGTCCTCGGGGAGCGTCATGCTGCTGACGCTGGTCACCAACGAGAAGAAGAACTTCCCCGGATTCAGAGCCAACTTCTCCCAGATCCCCATGACCGAGCGAAGTACGTCGGGTCCTCAAAGTCGTTTATGTAGTTATTTTCTCGATGCTGCTCTACTGTAATAATATAATAATATATCTGAATCTGGTTTAAAGGAACTGATATTTAACTTCAGGAAGCAGCTCGGATCCTTTTATTGCTTTTTATGCTCGTATGTCACTTATGTTTATCTTTATATTTATCTTTTCTTTGTCTCTATCTTTTATATCAAAAATATCTTTGCTGTTACGGCCAAAGAATTTCACACAAGTGTAAATATAAAAGCGGAGGGACAATAAAGATCTTGAGTCTTGAATCGACGGATAAAAAAAAAAGTTCAAAGTCGATCAACTGAAAGTTAACCAGCAACTAATTTAAATCTTTATCAGGGCTGATTTTCTGACTAACTAACCACCAAAGATCTGCAGATTAATGGCTGAAAATAAAAGTGAAGAGAAATAAGCTGCTTCCTTTGTACTCGTCTTAACGTCTCCTCTCTCTGTTCCTCACCTCACCTGTGTGCCCACCTGGATGTGTTGGTGTCAGAGTGTGGAGGTCAGCTGACCGCAGACCGAGGATCCTTCTCCTCACCTTTCTTCCCTGCCAACTATCCCCCACGCAGCACCTGTGTCTGGACCATCCAGGTGAGTGATACAGAAAGTAAATAACGAAAAAACAAAATGCAGTTTACTGATGTGAAACAACAGTTTGATGTTTTTACAGTTTATATTTACATTAATGCCAAAGTCAGTGTTGAATTTAATTCTTTATACTTGGAGACCAAAACTGTAGAGAGTCATGAACTTTAAGGATAACTTTGGTAGTTTTGAACAGGTAGATAGATACTTTATTGATCCTGAAGGAAATTCAGTTATTCAGTAACACAGCCCCACACTCTCTCACAGCTAAGTAATAAAATACTAGATAATAAACAGCCATAAAATAGCAGTGCAATGATGTGTTGCATTAAAAGGTGTCATGACTCCAGGAAGGACCTCCAAAGTCGGCCTGTGGTCAGTTCATTGAGAACAGCCTCTCACTATTTCTACATGTTTGCTCTGAGATGACTGGGGGAATAAAAAATGTTGGAACTGGTCCGATAGCTCACCTCAGCCGGCAGCCATGAAACGGGCTCTTGTTCAACCAGGATCAGCAGTGACGCCGTTCTGCTCAAAGCCGCCAGATGACACTGACAAAAATGTTATTTTACCTGGCAGAACACCAAATCACACAAACACACTGACTGATGGAGGCAGCAGCTCCTGTGTCCTGTTCTCTAAAATCCCTGTTTTAGTGAATGTAGTCTGGTGTGTGTGCTGTTTGTGGTTAAATCAAAAGGATCTTCCAGGTCTCTCTCTGTAGGGATCCTTTCTATGATGCCGTCAGACCCTGCTGAGGCGAGGGGATGGCGGTCAGGTGAGGAGCAGTGACGGTGGTTAAAGTTTAGTGGAGCCAAATTACATCATCTGTAATTTGGCCACTGGTTTTGCTTGGAAAGTGCCTTCTCCTAAGCTAAAGGGGAACTGGTGCTCCAAAATCTAGACGAGTGAGCACCTCTGAGAGGTCGTGTGCACAGGCAGTTAACACATTAGCACATTCGATTGTGTTATCTGTTACATGTGCTATGCTTGGTATGAACACTCAGTTATTACTCTTCTTCCTCCTACTTCAACATGAATGTGTACAAAGCGTCATGACAATCGATCACGTATTGGAAAAGTTGTATCTGACATATTCTGTGTGACATACAGACTATGTACTTTCCCCCCCAGTTTGGGATTTTCTAATTCTGTCTTATTGTTGTGTCTCCATTTTTGTCCTTTTCAGGCCTCAAAGGAAAAATTTGTGAAGGTTCAGTTCAACAAGTTCCTGTTGGGAGAGAGCGGTGCTCAGTGTCGCACCGATTATGTTGACGTCAACGGTGAAAGGTCGGCCATCAGTGGGTTGTTTGCTTCTTCTGTCACCTGTGGTTCAATAGAAAGACTGTAAAACACATCTATGGCGAGTTATTGGAGATCTGACTCAGACTTAGAAAGTCCAAACCTGCAAAGACTCGACGGTGATCTAAATGAGTCTAACTTGACTAACAAGCCAAGACTAGTACGTCCAAAGATGAGCTACGAGTCAAAACCAATAATTTAAAATCAAAACTAGCGAGTCCCAAGTCAACATCAACAAGTTTAAAGTCAAAAGTTCCCAGTCAAGACACAAAGAAGTCTCAGGTTTTGGCTTTTAAGTCCCAAGTTAAGTCTAGACTAACAAGTCAATTCAATTAAATCATTTTATTGTCGTATATAAAGATGAAAACAAGTTTCACCGCCCAAGTGAAGTTCTTGCTTTGCCCTTTAACACCGCTTCAGGAATAAAAACAAATAGATAATTAGAAAAAGAAAAGAGATAAATAAGCAGTAGCTCTACAAGAGGAACTACGTTGAAGGTCTTTGCTTCTTCCTCTAAACTAGACAGTTTACGGCACTAAAGTAAACTAGACGGTTTACGCCACTAAACCCTCTAGTTTACTTTAGTGCCGTAAAGTAAACTAGACAGTTTGTGGTTTACAGAGCCAACTTCTCCCAGATCCCCATGACCGAGCAAAGTACGTCGGGTCGTCAACGCCGTTTATGTTGTTATTTTCTCGATAATCTGTAATAATATAATAATATATCTGAATCTGGTTTAAAGGAACTGATCTTTAACTTCAGGAAGCAGCTCAGATCCGTTTTTGCTTTTTATGCTCGTATATCACTTGTGTTTATCTTTATATTTATCTTTCATTTGTCTCTATCTTCTATATTAAACATATCTTTGCTGTTACGGCCAAAGAATTTCACGAAGGTCGATCAACTGAAAGTTAACCAGCAACTAATTTAAATCTTTATCAGTACTGACTAACTAACCACCAAAGATCTGCAGATTAATGGCTGAAAATAAAAGTGAAAGTAAGTGAAGAGAAATAAGCTGCTTCCTTTGTACTCGTCTTAACGTCTCCTCTCTCTGTTCCTCACCTCACCTGTGGGCCCACCTGGATGTGTTGGTCTCAGAGTGTGGAGGTAAGCTGACCGCAGGCCGAGGATCCTTCTCACCTTTCTTCCCCGCCACCAGACGGTTTACGGCACTCAAGTAAACTCGGCTGTTTATGGCACTCAAGTAAACTTGGCGGTTTACTGCACTAAAGTAAACCAGACGGTTTACGGCCTTAAAGTAAACTCGGCGGTTTACGGCACTAAAGTAAACCAGACGGTTTACAGCCTTAAAGTAAACTCGGCGGTTTACGGCACTCAAGTAAACTCGGCGGTTTACGGCACTCAAGTAAACCAGACGGTTTACGGCACTAAAGTAAACTCAGCGGTTTACGGCACTCAAGTAAACCAGACGGTTTACGGCACTAAAGTAAACTCGGTGGTTTACGGCACTCACGTAAACTCGGCGGTTTACGGCACTCAAGTAAACCAGACGGTTTACGGCACTCAAGTAAACTCGGCGGTTTACGGCACTCAAGTAAACCAGACGGTTTACGGCACTAAAGTAAACTCAGCGGTTTACGGCACTAAAGTAAACCAGACGGTTTACGGCCTTAAAGTAAACTTGGCGGTTTACGGCACTACCTAAACTAGACGGTTTACGGCACTAAAGTAAACTGCCTGTTGCCCGTCCACCCACCAGGACGCTGAGCCGTCTGTTCCTCTGTGTTGCAGACTGTGTGGCAGTAAACCGAAGAGCACCGTGATCACCAGCCGAAGCAACATGATGACCATCAAGTTTAACTCTGACTCGTCCTACGTCGGTCAGGGTTTCACCGCCGAGTACGAAGCCTTTGTGCCGACCAACCGTAAGACCTTACCTACTCCTTCTGACTTGCAGTTTTCCATTGATTCCCTCCATTAACGGGATCTGGTATCTGATCGTTTGCTGTCATTGATCAGCTTGTCCTGGAAGGTTCCAGTGCACCAACAACCTCTGCATCAATAAGACTCTGCAGTGCGACGGCTGGAACGACTGCGGCGACGGCAGCGACGAGGACGACTGCAGTGAGTCTGTTTTTGTCTCCACAGACAGGATCTGAACCCCAGGACGTCTCATATTAATGTTGGATTCATCCGCCGCTGAAAATAGTCCCTTTATTTCCTCCTTTTTGAGTAACATGGTTAAAAACTAGTGCAGCCTTAAACCATCAGCTCCTCGTCACGACTTTGTCCGTGTTGTTCCCTCTGAAAGCACCTGGAGGCCTGGTCCCCCTGGTCAGGAGACCTAACGTGGTTTTGGTTTTGTCTCCATGCCTCAGAGTGCGAGGCGTCTCAGATGAAGTGCAAAAATGGCCGCTGTAAGCCGAAGTTCTGGGAATGCGACGGGTTCGACGACTGCGGGGACGAGACGGACGAGGAAAACTGTGGTGGGTTAAACCGAACCAGTCGGCGGCTAAAATACAAACGTTGTCTTGCGTCACGCCGGAGCTCAGGCGGCTAAAACGCCTCCTTTTCTGTCGCAGTGAAATGTAAACCGGGAGAGTTTTCCTGCAGAAACGGCCGCTGCGTCCCGGAGAAGCTGAAGTGTAACGGAAAGGACGACTGCTTAGATGGATCGGATGAGTCTAAATGTGAAAAATGTAAGTTTGACACCTTTTATTTAACCAGGAAGTCCCACTGAGATTAGAAACCTCTTTTACAAGGGAGACCTGGCCGAGGTATAAAGGAACTATTCCATTCTATTCTAATGTGGAAAAGGGGAAATAACAGAAAAACCAAACCAAGAAAACTCACTCGAAACTGCAAGTGATTTAAAAAAAAACAACGGAGATATGATGGTTTTAATTTAATCAAATTTAATTTAAAATATTTATCCAGGTATGAAAGTGGGATGGGCAGGCGCTGCATTCTTATTGACTCCTGCATAAATATTTTTGTACCATCAAATTAAAACTGTGCGTGTGTCCTCAGCTCTGGTCCTGCAGCAGTGTTCAGACTTCACCTTCCGCTGCAGCAGTGGACGCTGCATCAGTAAACTGAACCCAGAGTGTGACGGAGAGCAAGACTGTGAGGACGGTTCGGACGAGGAGGGCTGCCGTAGGTTCACACACACGCGCACACACACAGCTGTGTACACGCCTGTTTGTTTACACCTGTGTGTGTGTGTGTGTGTGTTCAGAGTGCGGGACGAGGCCGTACCGGAGCTCTCGTATCGTGGGCGGTCAGGCGTCCAGGGAGGGCGAGTGGCCCTGGCAGGTGAGCCTCCACATCAGGGGCACAGGTCACGTCTGTGGAGCGTCGGTGCTGAGTAACCGCTGGCTGGTGACGGCTGCTCACTGCGTCCAGGACAACGGGCCCAACAAGTAGGTTTAAGACTGATACCGACCAATCAGAGGACGCTTCTTTATAGACTGATACCGACCAATCAGAGGACGCTTCTTTATAGACTGATACCGACCAATCAGAGGACGCTTCTTTACAGACTGATACCGACCAATCAGAGGACGCTTCTTTATAGACTGATACCGACCAATCAGAGGACGCTTCTTTATACAGACTGATACCGACCAATCAGAGGACGCTTCTTTATAGACTGATACCGACCAATCAGAGGACGCTTCTTTATAGACTGATACCGACCAATCAGAGGACGCTTCTTTATAGACTGATACCGACCAATCAGAGGACGCTTCTTTACACAGACTGATACCGACCAATCAGAGGACGCTTCTTTACACAGACTGATACCGACCAATCAGAGGACGCTTCTTTATACAGACTGATACCGACCAATCAGAGGACGCTTCTTTATACAGACTGATACCGACCAATCAGAGGACGCTTCTTTATACAGACTGATACCGACCAATCAGAGGACGCTTCTTTATAGACTGATACCGACCAATCAGAGGATGCTTCTTTACACAGACTGATACCGACCAATCAGAGGACGCTTCTTTACACAGACTGATACCGACCAATCAGAGGACGCTTCTTTACACAGACTGATACCGACCAATCAGAGGACGCTTCTTTATACAGACTGATACCGACCAATCAGAGGACGCTTCTTTACACAGACTGATACCGACCAATCAGAGGACGCTTCTTTACGCAGACTGATACCGACCAATCAGAGGACACCGACACGTCTTTCCACACTCTGTGGGTAAAACATCTCCTGCAGACGTGACCTCTGACCTCTTGACTGTGTGTCGGTACAGGTACTCGCAGGCCGACCAATGGGAGGCCTTGCTGGGTCTGCACGTGCAGAGTCAGACCAACGAGTGGACGGTGAGGAGGAACGTGAGGAGAATCGTCGCTCACCACAAGTACAACCCCGGCACCTACGACAACGACATCGCTCTGATGGAGCTGGACGCCAACGTCACCCTCAACCAGAACATCTGGCCCATCTGCCTGCCCTCCCCCACCTACGACTTCCCAGCAGGCCAAGAGGCGTGGATCACCGGCTGGGGCGCCACCAGAGAGGGAGGTGAGTCCGCGGAGAAGGACATGAAAACAGATTCTGGCAGATAGCGCTTTTTGTTTCCTCTCGAACATGCAACGATCTCGTGTTTCAGGCCTCACTGCGACCGTCCTGCAGAAGGCGGAGGTTCGGATCGTCAACAGCACGGTGTGTAAGAGCCTGATGAGCGACGAGGTCACTGACAGGATGCTGTGCGCCGGCGTCCTCAAAGGAGGCGTGGACGCCTGTCAGGTACAGTCACTGACGCACAACATTCGACTGACTGAAATCGAAGGGAACGTGGATGTAAAACCAAACTCATCATGTTGATTGTTGGATCGTTTGCTTCAGAAACGGCCCCCTGTCTGTCAGAGGGGTTTTCAGTCACACTTGGCTGTATTCATGTCCTCACGCGGTGGGCAAGACCTGGTCTTTGTGTTCATACTCCGGGGAATTCATCACAGCAGATCACAGAGCAGCACCCTGAGGTGGCTCTGTGGCAGCGTCGTGTTCCCAGTTCAGCCTCGTCCACTGTAGTTCGCTCTGACTTCAGCAATTTGGCCACAAATGCCCCCATGTTGTCGTTGTCGTTGTCCATCCATTATCTATACCACTTATCCTGAAGGGGACTGGAGTCAATCCCAGCTGACAATCGATCCAGAGAATTGAATTTGTTTAAATGCATTTGTTTCCACTAGAAGTCGCTCATTTAGACTTTGATTGGCCTCAACAGATTTATTGTCCAGAGAGTTTAAGGCATCAGATGTTCACATGTTGTTATATGGACACTAATCCTCATAGTTGGGGAGTAACTTAACACCACAGTCAGTAAATTAGTCACTTTATCGCAGTATATTTTGTAATAAAGTTGAGTTATTTGACCTTTTACAGAGAAAATCCAACAAATCTCTCCTCCTGTTGACCCCAGTGTAAGAATGAGTGGTGACAGGATGTATTACAAGCTGCTGTTTCAGCTTGATGTTCATTATTAATTATTTCGGTTTAGATGTTTCAGTTCAACAGTTTTCCACCTTCTAATAAAGTCAGATTGTTCATCTCGTACAGGATCAACAACTTTTTCACGGTGTGTTGGCCTTAACGATCCACGATCGGTTGCTACGGGCAGAAAGATGCTTTTGGTCACACGTCTGAAACAGGAGTCGCTTTAGACTTTAAAACAGGAGTTACAGATGTTACTCTGGTTCTGTGAGTGTGAATTTATAAGGGGGGGCATTAAGTGGCTTGTTTGCCTCTCAGAGTAAAAGGTAACCTGTGGTGCAGCTCTGAGTCGATCATGTTTAGTTTACGTCTCTCAGCTGAAGCTTAAACACCAAATCACTTCCTGTTTTGGACCCCTGTGTTCGCTCTGCTCTAACTGCCCCATCTGGCCCCTACAGGGCGACTCCGGTGGGCCGCTGTCCGTCACTGGCCCCAGTGGGCGGGTCTTCCTGGCCGGCGTGGTGAGCTGGGGCGACGGCTGCGCTCGCAGGAACAAACCGGGCATCTACACCCGAGTCACCAAATTCCGGCACTGGATAAAGGAGAGGAGCGGAGTGTAGCCGGGCGCTACACCTTCATAGACTCGACTGGAGGTGAATGTGGGTGGTGACGTCTGTCTTTGTACCAAAACATCGTCATTTTCATGATTAATGTCCACAGCAGAATCTGTGAATTAACGTTCTTTCACAAATCAAAGTGCAACAAAGCAGAAACTGAGAGCAGCTCGCTATTTAGTTCCCCCTGTCTGTTTGCAGCTCGATTCAAATGTAATTATTTGTAAACTTACTTAACTTGTATTTTTCAGATTTCTTTTATTATCAGTTCTCAGTGGCAGATTGGTTAGGTTTAGATGATGGTTTGGGTTAAAATAAAATAATAGTGTTTAGGCTCGTGACATCCAGGTGTAAATAGCATCAATGAATCTGAAGTCAAACTTAATCATCATCTTTCAATTTAATAATGATGAAAATTCAGGGCACTTTCTCTGCTATCGTTTCTGCTCTGCGCCACGTTTGTCCTCTGAGATGAGTCCACAATGAGACCTCAAGTCGTCAACTCCAGATTCAAAGTTCTGTCGTCGTCTGCAAAGAAAGCGAGTTTCTCAGCACAAACACTCTTCTCTGCTTCACCTTGACTGCAGAAACACAAACTAATAATTAGGCAGGTGGAATAACAATGAAACCACCGATCAGTTATGAACATTTAAGAAGAACGGGACTCTAACAGACTCTGACTGTTTGACTTCTAAAACAGTTTTGCAGCAAATTCTTTGGAGTCGTTGCCAGTTTTTGCTGTTTCAGTGCCTTCAGTCACCAGGTAGAAAGAAATCTCTGACACCGACTTCAACCAACAGGAAACTGTCCCGACCGAGCCGAGCTTTGAGAAGACGGCAAGTCCAAAACATGGAGGAAGCTATCGTAGCTTCTCTGCCACAGTTTGACAGGAGGACTGTTGAGTGAACTAACATCAGAGCATGAATCCTGTGTTACGTTGAAAAAGTGAAGTTGTGATCTTTAGATAACTGCTTTAAAAAAGCATTTGCAACCTCGGCTGCTGTCTGCTTCTGCACCAAGAAACAAAAAGACAACATGTGAAAAGTGTGATCATGTCGGGATCGATGAAATATTCTCGCTTCAATCACTGCAGGAGTAAAGTCTGATGTTTGTTATTTGTCTTGTAAATAGTGGTAGCAAAAATATCCTCAGGGCAAAAAGAAAAGCACTTTTTACATTCTCTGAGTTTATGCATGTTCCAGCTGTAAGTGTGGACTCACGATCTCTTTGTCTTTGAACATGACCAGTCTGTGTTTTTGGCTTTTAGTCAATAGCCTCAAATAACTCTGTACGATAGAAACATCCTCTGCGGCAGAACTAATGTGAATGAGTTACACCGGTTCAACAGGTGAAGGTGAAACGCTGAACTCTGTCAAACTCCATAACACCACAACATTTTAACAACTCAGAGCAGATGATTTCTTTTGCTCATAGTGTCCCAAACTAACTGTTGGGTTTTCTCTCTTCTTATCCTTATCATCAAAATTGTGATAAATACAATAAAGGATTTAGATGATTTCTTACTGATTAGCATGTTCTCATCTGAAACAGCAGTTATGGTGCATTTATCTATTGTTTCCACAAAGATGAATTCATGCGTGAATCTTCTTGATCATGATTCTTCTAGAGATGCAGGTGTGAGGTTTCTGGCCGTGCAATCACATGTATGTTATGATCCAAACTGGGTTCCTCACCAATAATTTACCCACAAAAAAACTTTTCAAAGACCTTTTGAATACATCAAAGTCAGGTTTCATGAAATTTGGAGGAGTTCCCCAGGGAACCATCCTGGGTCCTCTAATGTTTCACACAACACCAGAGTTCGGTCAACTTTTTTACCACAATATTAATATTCAGTAGAAAAACAGAGACACACCTTGTTTAGAGAAACACCTAAAGGTTCCTGAGTGAACAATAATGACTATAACACAAAACAGGAAGAGCGCACATTTTTAAAGAATCGTTTTTTAAACCCTTTTTAATAAATTGGATAAATATTGGATTGGACTTTGGTCTTGCCAATATTCAGTTGCTGGTAATGTTTTTGAAATCAAACATGATTGATATAAAAAAAGTTTTGTTTTTGTACAGTTTGTTGTGAGACGTTCTTTGGTTTTCTAGTGACGTCAACATATCGTGAGTCTTTGGTCTCTTTGCTCAGGATGGAGCAGCTTTACCTTAAAGCTTCTGTTGTTGTTACATTTCCTGTTTTTTGTCGGTGACATGTTTTCTGCTGAATGTATTTATTTGTACAGTGTTTCCTCATTCATGTAACTGTGGGGCCTTTGGGGGAGTTTCAATTCCACATCCTAGTTCCACGTTTTTAATTTGAGTTGCAGAAATATGAGCAATTTGAAAAATATCATGATATAATTCAAAGGATGACAGTTGCTGCGTGAATGACTTGTCAATTAAGTAATTTTTAATTTTCCTCTGTGGAAGGAATGTTTTTCTGTAGTTGTGGCTGGTCGGCCTGATGAGTTGTAGTTTAGATTTGTTGGTAACAATATCACAAATATTATTTACTCAGCATTCATGGCTCAGATTTAACTAAAATCTACTGACAAATACAGTTGATTGATTGTTTTTATGGTTGTTTTAATATGCATACATTTTGGTGTTTAAATGACAAATTCCCAATCAATTAAATGTAGTCCAGAGTATTTCTCTTGTGTTTCTTTGTTATGTTGGTGGAACTGACGAATCCAATGCAATAAAAAAAAAAAAATTCATCAAGAAAATATAAACATTCATACAAATGTTGGTTTCTTTGAGTAAATGTGAAATAACACAACAGCTGCCGCATGTTGGATAAACACTGCCCACTAGATCACAGTGCGATCCCTTTCAATCAATCAATCGTTATTTATATAGTGCCAATACAGCATTATCTCAATTATCTTTTTTTGTATTGGAACAGCTTTCAGCTCCTAGAACTCTGCACAACGTCACTGAGTGCTACGATTATAACTTTCATGATGTTATGATGCAATTATAAATCAAGTCAGGGACCTTTGGCGGGAGTAAAACTGGGTAAAAGTACTTTAAGTTTCTGATATTGTCTGTTACGTATTAGGACCAAACCAAAAGCCATGTGACATATAAAGTATTGTGCACACTTTCATAACCACTGGCACTTGAGGTTTATGTCTCTCGGGCAAATAATTTCCTGTTTCTGCTGCATTGTACTCACTATTCACATGATTGTGAATTTCCCCACTGTGGGATAAATAAAGACTTATCTAATGGACAGTAACCGTTTTAAAAGTTGCCAAAATAAACCAAACAAAAGCTCAAATCTTTGCTTTGTTGCAGCCGTTCTGAAATCTGTTGTTTACATATTCAAGATTATTGTTCAAGTCTGTGTATTAATTTTCACTCTGAATTGGCAGGACAACAAACAAAATATTTAAAAAAAAATCAGTTTCACCATAAGTAGAGACAGATTTACGTCTCTCGCCCATGTCGACTTTCTGTGGGTTGTCAAACTGTTTTGAGTACGTGCAGCAGCTGTCAGCAGATTGGCACCAAAGATCAAGAACATCTTTCCACAATATGCTCTCAGTCAGCTTAGCACCTTCATCGCCATCTTTGAGATTTTTATTTACAATGTTGTTCTTAACAAAGATTTTCAGTGTTCCTGCAACCAAGATTTTTATTTTGCTTGTTTTGCATCTTTGGACGGACAAGATATTTCAAACAGCCTGGAAATACACATGTAGCTGTAGATCATCAGCTGCAGGGAAAGATGGTGCACAGTGATTTTTATTTACAATGTTGTGCTTGACGAGGATTTTCAGTGCTCCTGCAAACCACAAGCTGTTTCCTGCTACATGTACATGGTGATGCCGGGTTTTATTTTGCTTGTTTTGCATCTCTGGATGGACAAGATATTTCAAAGAGCCTGGAAATACACATGTACCTGTACATGTTCGAAACAATGTGTGAATTAAGTGTGTATATGTTCGACACAAGGTGGGACTGAAGTCAGCAGCTGCAGGAATACGGTGTTTTATTCTGTCGCATCATCAAGGCGGTTTTCGTTGGCCTGCTGTGGCCTGTGTCCGTGTGGCTCGATGGAGATTGGTACGTTTGCTGTAAGAACGATCAGTCTGAACAACAGAGACATTTGGCCTGCAAAGACAAGAACAACATCACAGCAGAGGAACAGTCGACCATCACTGAACTGAAGAACGAGTCCATGGTGAGTTTTTCTTGCTTCAAACACGTCCTGTCAGTCGGTTCTTCCACTGGTTGCAGTGGTTATGGTTAATGCTCACATCATATTGTATCTGTATCCTGTTATCAGCCTCTGTTATCTGGAGACAATGAACTCTGTGGTGACATTATAACCAACTCTGGCTCCTCTCCTCCAGGTTAAGGACGCCTCCCCTTAGAGGTTTCCTGGGCATGTCCCTAGTGAGTATATTGTAGGTGTAGTTATTTAGTTGACTGACTGGTGCCGTAGCTTTTAAAGAAAAGAGATTTATATTATAGAAGCTGTTGTACGAAAGGTGTCCTCAGCCAACCTTTTCATTTCTGCCTGCAGTCTTAAAGAGAAAATCATGGAGTAACTGGACACGATCAGCTGTCTTATCAAAAAATCATACCAAATACTATAAAGCTACCATACTGTTGTTTTTAAAGGCAAAAGATAACTTCAGTGTATTTAATCCTGGGACAGTATGATATAAATCAATCTCTCGCCCACGTCGACAATCAATCAATCTTTATTTATATAGCACCAATTAATAACAGCGTTATCAAGACTCTTTCCATAAAGAGCAGCTCAGACCAAACAATTCAGAAATTCAACATTAAGGATTCAAGAATCTCCACATGAGCAGCATCAGATATTATATTAGGAAACAGTGGCAGGAAGAACTTCCCATTAACAGAACCAGGATCTGGGAGGTTAGGGAGAGAGAGAAAGAGAAACTGTTGTGTATTTGTTGTGCAACACTTTTGTTCCATCCACAGTCGAGCGGTTTCCCCAGGGAACCGTCCTGGGTCCTCTAATGTTTCACACAACACCAGAGTTCAGTCAACTTTTTACCACAATATTAATATTCAGTAGAAAAACAGAGACACACCTTGTTTAGAGAAACACCTAAAGCTTCCTGAGTGAACAATAATGACTATAACACAAAACAGGAAGAGGGCGCATTTTTAAAGACTCATTTTTAAACCCTTTTTAATAAATTGGATAAATATTGGATTGGACTTTGGTCTTGCCAATATTCAGTTGCTGGTAATGTTTTTGAAATCAAACATGATTGATATAAAAAAAGTTTTGTTTTTGTACAGTTTGTTGTGAGATGTTCTTTGGTTTTCTAGTGACGTCAACATATCGTGAGTCTTTGGTCTCTTTGCTCAGGATGGAGCAGCTTTACCTTAAAGCTTCTGTTGTTGTTACATTTCCTGTTTTTTGTATTCATGCTGTGCCGGTGACATGTTTTCTGCTGAATGTATTTATTTGTACAGTGTTTCCTCATTCATGTAACTGTGGGGCCTTTGGGGGAGTTTCAATTCCACATCCTAGTTCCACGTTTTTAATTTGAGTTGCAGAAATATGAGCAATTTGAAAAATATCATGATATAATTCAAAGGATGACAGTTGCTGCGTGAATGACTTGTTAATTAAGTAATTTTTAATTTTCCTCTGTGGAAGGAATGTTTTTCTGTAGTTGTGGCTGGTCGGCCTGATGAGTTGTAGTTTAGATTTGTTGGTAACAATATCACAAATATTATTTACTCAGCATTCATGGCTCAGATTTAACTAAAATCTACTGACAAATACAGTTGATTGATTGTTTTTATGGTTGTTTTAATATGCATACATTTTGGTGTTTAAATGACAAATTCCCAATCAATTAAATGTAGTCCAGAGTATTTCTCTTGTGTTTCTTTGTTATGTTGGTGGAACTGACGAATCCAATGCAATAAAAAAAAAAAAATTCATCAAGAAAATATAAACATTCATACAAATGTTGGTTTCTTTGAGTAAATGTGAAATAACACAACAGCTGCCGCATGTTGGATAAACACTGCCCACTAGATCACAGTGCGATCCCTTTCAATCAATCAATCGTTATTTATATAGCGCCAATACAGCATTATCTCAAGACGCAGGTCTAGACCAAACTCTTCTGCAAACAACTTCATCCACAACCTCTAAATCTGTGATGCTTCCTCATATTCTCAGATACTTTGGTTTCTTTGTGGTTCTGTTGCTCTGTAGCTGTTTCTCATTGGACGCAGGCTTGAGTTTGCTTTAGCTGATTTTGTTCTTTGGAAAGTCGGTTTAAAAGAAACTTTGTGCTTCGTATTTTTTTGTATTGGAACAGCTTTCAGCTCCTAGAACTCTGCACAACGTCACTGAGTGCTACGATTATAACTTTCATGATGTTATGATGCAATTATAAATCAAGTCAGGGACCTTTGGCGGGAGTAAAACTGGGTAAAAGTACTTTAAGTTTCTGATATTGTCTGTTACGTATTAGGACCAAACCAAAAGCCATGTGACTTATAAAGTATTGTGCACACTTTCATAACCACTGGCACTTGAGGTTTATGTCTCTCGGGCAAATAATTTCCTGTTTCTGCTGCATTGTACTCACTATTCACATGATTGTGAATTTCCCCACTGTGGGATAAATAAAGACTTATCTAATGGACAGTAACCGTTTTAAAAGTTGCCAAAATAAACCAAACAAAAGCTCAAATCTTTGCTTTGTTGCAGCCGTTCTGAAATCTGTTGTTTACATATTCAAGATTATTGTTCAAGTCTGTGTATTAATTTTCACTCTGAATTGGCAGGACAACAAACAAAATATTTTTAAAAAAAATCAGTTTCACCATAAGTAGAGACAGATTTACGTCTCTCGCCCATGTCGACTTTCTGTGGGTTGTCAAACTGTTTTGAGTACGTGCAGCAGCTGTCAGCAGATTGGCACCAAAGATCAAGAACATCTTTCCACAATATGCTCTCAGTCAGCTTAGCACCTTCATCGCCATCTTTGAGATTTTTATTTACAATGTTGTTCTTAACAAAGATTTTCAGTGTTCCTGCAACCAAGATTTTTATTTTGCTTGTTTTGCATCTTTGGACGGACAAGATATTTCAAACAGCCTGGAAATACACATGTAGCTGTAGATCATCAGCTGCAGGGAAAGATGGTGCACAGTGATTTTTATTTACAATGTTGTGCTTGACGAGGATTTTCAGTGCTCCTGCAAACCACAAGCTGTTTCCTGCTACATGTACATGGTGATGCCGGGTTTTATTTTGCTTGTTTTGCATCTCTGGATGGACAAGATATTTCAAAGAGCCTGGAAATACACATGTACCTGTACATGTTCGAAACAATGTGTGAATTAAGTGTGTATATGTTCGACACAAGGTGGGACTGAAGTCAGCAGCTGCAGGAATACGGTGTTTTATTCTGTCGCATCTTCAAGTCGGTTTTCGTTGGCCTGCTGTGGCCTGTGTCTGTGTTGATCGATGGAGATTGGTACGTTTGCTGTAAGAACGATCAGTCTGAACAACAGAGACATTTGGCCTGCAAAGACAAGAACAACATCACAGCAGAGGAACAGTCGACCATCACTGAACTGAAGAACGAGTCCATGGTGAGTTTTTCTTGCTTCAAACACGTCCTGTCAGTCGGTTCTTCCACTGGTTGCAGTGGTTATGGTTAATGCTCACATCATATTGTATCTGTATCCTGTTATCAGCCTCTGTTATCTGGAGACAATGAACTCTGTGGTGACGTTATAACCAACTCTGGCTCCTCTCCTCCAGGTTAAGGACGCCTCCCCTTAGAGGTTTCCTGGGCATGTCCCTAGTGAGTATATTGTAGGTGTAGTTATTTAGTTGACTGACTGGTGCCGTAGCTTTTAAAGAAAAGAGATTTATATTATAGAAGCTGTTGTACGAAAGGTGTCCTCAGCCAACCTTTTCATTTCTGCCTGCAGTCTTAAAGAGAAAATCATGGAGTAACTGGACACGATCAGCTGTCTTATCAAAAAATCATACCAAATACTATAAAGCTACCATACTGTTGTTTTTAAAGGCAAAAGATAACTTCAGTGTATTTAATCCTGGGACAGTATGATATAAATCAATCTCTCGCCCACGTCGACAATCAATCAATCTTTATTTATATAGCACCAATTAATAACAGCGTTATCAAGACTCTTTCCATAAAGAGCAGCTCAGACCAAACAATTCAGAAATTCAACATTAAGGATTCAAGAATCTCCACATGAGCAGCATCAGATATTATATTAGGAAACAGTGGCAGGAAGAACTTCCCATTAACAGAACCAGGATCTGGGAGGTTAGGGAGAGAGAGAAAGAGAAACTGTTGTGTATTTGTTGTGTAACACTTTTGTTCCATCCACAGTCGAGCGGTTTCCCCAGGGAACCGTCCTGGGTCCTCTAATGTTTCACACAACACCAGAGTTCAGTCAACTTTTTACCACAATATTAATATTCAGTAGAAAAACAGAGACACACCTTGTTTAGAGAAACACCTAAAGGTTCCTGAGTGAACAATAATGACTATAACACAAAACAGGAAGAGGGCGCATTTTTAAAGACTCATTTTTAAACCCTTTTTAATAAATTGGATAAATATTGGATTGGACTTTGGTCTTGCCAATATTCAGTTGCTGGTAATGTTTTTGAAATCAAACATGATTGATATAAAAAAAGTTTTGTTTTTGTACAGTTTGTTGTGAGACGTTCTTTGGTTTTCTAGTGACGTCAACATATCGTGAGTCTTTGGTCTCTTTGCTCAGGATGGAGCAGCTTTACCTTAAAGCTTCTGTTGTTGTTACATTTCCTGTTTTTTGTATTCATGCTGTGCCAGTGACATGTTTTCTGCTGAATGTATTTATTTGTACAGTGTTTCCTCATTCATGTAACTGTCGGGCCTTTGGGGGAGTTTCAATTCCACATCCTAGTTCCACGTTTTTAATTTGAGTTGCAGAAATATGAGCAATTTGAAAAATATCATGATATAATTCAAAGGATGACAGTTGCTGCGTGAATGACTTGTTAATTAAGTAATTTTTAATTTTCCTCTGTGGAAGGAATGTTTTTCTGTAGTTGTGGCTGGTCGGCCTGATGAGTTGTAGTTTAGATTTGTTGGTAACAATATCACAAATATTATTTACTCAGCATTCATGGCTCAGATTTAACTAAAATCTACTGACAAATACAGTTGATTGATTGTTTTTATGGTTGTTTTAATATGCATACATTTTGGTGTTTAAATGACAAATTCCCAATCAATTAAATGTAGTCCAGAGTATTTCTCTTGTGTTTCTTTGTTATGTTGGTGGAACTGACGAATCCAATGCAATAAAAAAAAAAAAATTCATCAAGAAAATATAAACATTCATACAAATGTTGGTTTCTTTGAGTAAATGTGAAATAACACAACAGCTGCCGCATGTTGGATAAACACTGCCCACTAGATCACAGTGCGATCCCTTTCAATCAATCAATCGTTATTTATATAGCGCCAATACAGCATTATCTCAAGACGCAGGTCTAGACCAAACTCTTCTGCAAACAACTTCATCCACAACCTCTAAATCTGTGATGCTTCCTCATATTCTCAGATACTTTGGTTTCTTTGTGGTTTGGTTGCTCTATTGCTGTTTCTCATTGGACGCAGGCTTGAGTTTGCTTTAGCTGATTTTGTTCTTTGGAAAGTCGGTTTAAAAGAAACTTTGTGCTTCGTATTTTTTTGTATTGGAACAGCTTTCAGCTCCTAGAACTCTGCACAACGTCACTGAGTGCTACGATTATAACTTTCATGATGTTATGATGCAATTATCAATCAAGTCAGGGACCTTTGGCGGGAGTAAAACTGGGTAAAAGTACTTTAAGTTTCTGATATTGTCTGTTACGTATTAGGACCAAACCAAAAGCCATGTGACTTATAAAGTATTGTGCACACTTTCATAACCACTGGCACTTGAGGTTTATGTCTCTCGGGCAAATAATTTCCTGTTTCTGCTGCATTGTACTCACTATTCACATGATTGTGAATTTCCCCACTGTGGGATAAATAAAGACTTATCTAATGGACAGTAACCGTTTTAAAAGTTGCCAAAATAAACCAAACAAAAGCTCAAATCTTTGCTTTGTTGCAGCCGTTCTGAAATCTGTTGTTTACATATTCAAGATTATTGTTCAAGTCTGTGTATTAATTTTCACTCTGAATTGGCAGGACAACAAACAAAATATTTTTAAAAAAAATCAGTTTCACCATAAGTAGAGACAGATTTACGTCTCTCGCCCATGTCGACTTTCTGTGGGTTGTCAAACTGTTTTGAGTACGTGCAGCAGCTGTCAGCAGATTGGCACCAAAGATCAAGAACATCTTTCCACAATATGCTCTCAGTCAGCTTAGCACCTTCATCGCCATCTTTGAGATTTTTATTTACAATGTTGTTCTTAACAAAGATTTTCAGTGTTCCTGCAACCAAGATTTTTATTTTGCTTGTTTTGCATCTTTGGACGGACAAGATATTTCAAACAGCCTGGAAATACACATGTAGCTGTAGATCATCAGCTGCAGGGAAAGATGGTGCACAGTGATTTTTATTTACAATGTTGTGCTTGACGAGGATTTTCAGTGCTCCTGCAAACCACAAGCTGTTTCCTGCTACATGTACATGGTGATGCCGGGTTTTATTTTGCTTGTTTTGCATCTCTGGATGGACAAGATATTTCAAAGAGCCTGGAAATACATATGTACCTGTACATGTTCGAAACAATGTGTGAATTAAGTGTGTATATGTTCGACACAAGGTGGGACTGAAGTCAGCAGCTGCAGGAATACGGTGTTTTATTCTGTCGCATCTTCAAGTCGGTTTTCGTTGGCCTGCTGTGGCCTGTGTCCGTGTTGATCGATGGAGATTGGTACGTTTGCTGTCAGAACGATCAGTCTGAACAACAGAGACATTTGGCCTGCAAAGGCAAGAACAACATCACAGCAGAGGAACAGTCGACCATCACTGAACTGAAGAACGAGTCCATGGTGAGTTTTTCTTGCTTCAAACACGTCCTGTCAGTCGGTTCTTCCACTGGTTGCAGTGGTTATGGTTAATGCTCACATCATATTGTATCTGTATCCTGTTATCAGCCTCTGTTATCTGGAGACAATGAACTCTGTGGTGACGTTATAACCAACTCTGGCTCCTCTCCTCCAGGTTAAGGACGCCTCCCCTTAGAGGTTTCCTGGGCATGTCCCTAGTGAGTATATTGTAGGTGTAGTTATTTAGTTGACTGACTGGTGCCGTAGCTTTTAAAGAAAAGAGATTTATATTATAGAAGCTGTTGTACGAAAGGTGTCCTCAGCCAACCTTTTCATTTCTGCCTGCAGTCTTAAAGAGAAAATCATGGAGTAACTGGACACGATCAGCTGTCTTATCAAAAAATCATACCAAATACTATAAAGCTACCATACTGTTGTTTTTAAAGGCAAAAGATAACTTCAGTGTATTTAATCCTGGGACAGTATGATATAAATCAATCTCTCGCCCACGTCGACAATCAATCAATCTTTATTTATATAGCACCAATTAATAACAGCGTTATCAAGACTCTTTCCATAAAGAGCAGCTCAGACCAAACAATTCAGAAATTCAACATTAAGGATTCAAGAATCTCCACATGAGCAACATCAGATATTATATTAGGAAACAGTGGCAGGAAGAACTTCCCATTAACAGAACCAGGATCTGGGAGGTTAGGGAGAGAGAGAAAGAGAAACTGTTGTGTATTTGTTGCGTAACACTTTTGTTCCATCCACAGTCGAGCGGTTTCCTGAAAGTATATCAAGACCTTACGTGCAGCAGCTGTCAGCAGATGCCAAGTTTGCACCAAAGATGAAGAACATCTTTCCAGAATTCTTTCTCAAACAGCTCAGCACCTACATCGCCATCATTGTGATTTTTATTCACAATGTTGTGCTTGATAAGGATTTTCAGTGCTCCTGCAAACCACAAGCTGATTCCTGCTACATGTACATGTGGATGCCGGCTTTTATTTTGCTTGTTTTGCATCTTTGGACGGACAAGATATTTCAAAGAGCCTGGAAATACACATGTAGCTGTACATGTTCGAAACAAGGTGGGACTGAAGCAGTGAGTACATCTGCCACAGAAGGTGTCACTGAAGTAGTGAGTACATCTGCCACAGAAGGTGTCACTGAAGCAGTGAGTACATCTGCCACAGAAGGTGTCACTGAAGCAGTGAGTACATCTGCCACAGAAGGTGTCACTGAAGCAGTGAGTACATCTGCCACAGAAGGTGGGACTGAAGCAGTGAGTACATCTGCCACAGAAGGTGGGACTGAAGCAGTGAGTACATCTGCCACAGAAGGTGTCACTGAAGCAGTGAGTACATCTGCCACAGAAGGTGTCACTGAAGTAGTGAGTACATCTGCCACAGAAGGTGTCACTGAAGTAGTGAGTACATCTGCCACAGAAGGTGTCACTGAAGCAGTGAGTACATCTGCCACAGAAGGTGTCACTGAAGCAGTGAGTACATCTGCCACAGAAGGTGTCACTGAAGCAGTGAGTACATCTGCCACAGAAGGTGTCACTGAAGCAGTGAGTACATCTGCCACAGAAGGTGTCACTGAAGCAGTGAGTACATCTGCCACAGAAGGTGTCACTGAAGCAGTGAGTACATCTGCCACAGAAGGTGTCACTGAAGCAGTGAGTACATCTGCCACAGAAGGTGTCACTGAAGTAGTGAGTACATCTGCCACAGAAGGTGTCACTGAAGCAGTGAGTACATCTGCCACAGAAGGTGTCACTGAAGCAGTGAGTACATCTGCCACAGAAGGTGTCACTGAAGCAGTGAGTACATCTGCCACAGAAGGTGTCACTGAAGTGTGCACATGTTTGAAACGATGTTGGACTGAAGTGTGCACATGTTTGAAACAAGGTGGGACTGAAGTCATCCGCTGCAGGAAAAGACTGGACACATTTTCCTGTGTTTTATTCTGTCGCATCTTCAAGTCGATTTTCGTTGGCCTGCTGTGGCCTGTGTTCGTGTTCATCAATGGAGATTGGTACGTTTGCTGTCAGAACGATCAGTCTGAACAACAGAGACATTTGGCCTGCAAAGACAAGAACAACATCACAGCAGAGGAACAGTTGACCATCACTGAACTGAAGAACAAGTCCATGGTGAGTTTTTCTTGCTTCAAACACGTCCTGTCAGTCGGTTCTTCCACTGGTTGCAGTGGTTATGGTTAATGCTCACATCATATTGTATCTGCATCCTGTTATCAGCCTCTGTTATCTGGAGACAATGAACTCTGTGGTGACATTATAACCGACTCTGGCTCCTCTCCTCCAGGTTATCGGCCTCAGTGTTCTCTTCGGTGTCCTTGTTGTGGTTTCCTTAATGACGTCATTTGAATGGAGAAAATGCTGCAACGGCTCATGTTGGAACGGAAACTTTGCACTTTACAAAGTGATTTTGGACGAGGACAATGTAGTGAAAGGCATTTTGAGAAAAAAAGCAAAAGAGAAGTTGACAGAAGTAGTAAATGAAAACTTACGTGATAAATCGTGGGAAGAGTGTTTTGATGCTGTTGAGGAACTGATTGAAACTCCTGCAGGACAAAACCAGGTAAGGAATCAACACCTGTTGGCTCTTATGCTGTTTGGTGAGGATACAGAAGTCTGTCTGGGGGGGTTGGGGGGTAACTCTATACTCTAAACAAACATATTTCCTACCTCATTAAATTAACAGTTTAACAGACTTTTGGTGGAGAGGAAACAGTCTGTGTGAAAAAAACTTTTATCTCTTTTATCCCTTTTGTCTGCAAGCTGCTGAGTGTAATGTGAAATTCTTTCAACAGGAGGAGCAACAGGAGGGGCAACAGGAGGAGCAACAGGAGGGGCAACAGGAGGAGCAACAGGAGGGGCAACAGGCGGGGCAACAGGCGGGGCAAGAGGAGGGGCAACAGGTGGAGCAACAGGCAGGGCAACAGGCAGGGCAACAGGCGGGACAACAGGCGGAGCCACAGGAGGAGTAACTACAACATTCACTCTAAACATCTACTATTTTGATCCTTTTCATGTTTTCTTTCTGAAAATTAAACTTTGACTGATTATATGAAACTTTTTGCAGGAGGAAGAAACAACAGTCAGAGGAAACAGAGGTGAACACATCTGTCTGTCTGACTGTCTGTCTGTCTGTCTGTCTGTCTGTCTGTCTCTGATCTCTGAGCACTAAGAACTCTTTAATATACGTATAATATTCAAACAAGCACAGATGTTCCTCTGTAATAGTGAAGCTGTATATAATTATATTATTACTCCTTTAATACATCAGTTGTTTGATATTGAACATGTACGTTCATGTTTTCTGTAGATTTTTATGGGAAGTTTGACAATTTTTACCTTTTTTTCCAAACAGAACCTCATACACAGAGTGACTGAGTCTGAAGATGACGAAGCTCCTGCATGACGACACCTACAGAACAGTTCTGTTACTGGATCAATACAAATATTGAGCTTTAATCAGGGAGTAAGGGATAATTGTATAACAAATACAGCAGCTTCTTTCTTCAATTTTAAATTGAAGTACATATATCTCCACTGTCTCTCTGTATACAACAATTTCACTTTTGATTTTCATGTTTGTTTTCTGTGTTTGGACTCATCTTCAGCTCTCAGATCGACTGAACATCATAATCAGGATTTTTTAATGTGTGTGATTTGTTGGCGTGAAAGCATGAAGACGTGGCCGCAGGAATCTTGATCTGATCTAGATTTAGCTTTAAATTGACACACGTGTGACAAACTGTGTGAAACATGTGAAGGTGGCTTCATAGTTTGATCCAGACGAACCAGTGCAGTCGGTTAATGTCTGAATATTTATCTGTAGCTCTGATCCTGTAACACAACATGCTGCTGATACGTTTTCTCTTGAGCTTTAATCTGAAGTTGTTGCTTCACGTCGGACGCAGGCTCCAGTTTGCTGTGGCAGCTTTTATTCTTTGTACCGACAGTTAAAAGGAAACGCTGTGCTTCATATTTCCTGTATCAGAGCAGCTTTCAGAACTCTGTACTGCATTTTATTATTTAGATTATTCACTTTAATCAAGTTACGATGCAAATGTAAATCAAAGGGTAACATTAATGTCAGGCAGTGTAACTGTAGATTTTGTGGGGATATTTTGGGTTTGTTTGTTTATTCAGGGGGGAGTTGAAGAGTGTCTGGAGACCTTTGTCTTTTTTTATAGGGTTCCCCCATGATACCTTTTTTCTGTTTTATGAGACATTGTATAAGGAAAGTAAAAGAAGAGTTCTTCAGTTTGCCGTGTATTGTTGTACTTTAATGTTTTGATGAGAAGTATCAGGTAAAATAGACCCGACGTTAGTGATGGTGTTACTAACTGTTAGGTTAATGTTCAAGGGTTAAAGGTCAACATCTGTGCTTCAATTCTGTGAGAAACATTATTGTTGTTTCCATCTTTCCTGTGAATCAGCACTCCGCTGTGACGGCTCCTGCATCGATATTTTGCCTGCTCAGCTGGTGAATATCTGCAGAAACCATCTTTGTTATGAGAATTGCCATCCAAGGACATGCTCACGAATTGCCAGACAGAGTGGCAATCGAGGGTGTGCTCTGCAACGGTGTGAAGCCTCATATCTACAAGGACAAGAAGAAGTTCTCACGCCAGTAGATGATCACACGATGTGTGAGAACTACACCCACAACGGCCATTATAAAAACCAACTGTACATGCTCACTGGTTGAGCCTTTTACTCTGTAACCTCTATGATGTTGTTGCACTGTTAAACGCTTCTCTTACATGTAAGATTAAACTTTGTTATAACTTGCAAGCTGGCTCCAATCTCCTCAACCTAAAGAAGAAGTCTTTTGACAGAGATGACAGTCGGATTGGTGCGGCGTCTGCAGTAGTGCAGGTCATGACCATAAGAACGAGATCACAGATGCAAGCAGCTGAAGTGAGTTTCCTTAGTAGGGTGTCTGGGCTCAGCCTTAGAGAGAGGGTGAGGAGCTCTAGGGGTGAGGAGCTCTAAGGGTGAGGAGCACTAAGGGTGAGGAGCTCTAAGGGTGAGGAGCTCGGAGTAGAGCCGCTGCTCCTTCACATCGAAAGGAGCCAGTTGAGGTGGTTCAGGCATCTGATCAGGACGCCTCCTGGCAGCTCAGACCAAAGGATTTAGAAATTCAACATTAAGGATTCAAGAATCTCCACATGAGCAACATCAGATATTATATTAGGAAACAGTGGCAGGAAGAACTCCCCTTTAACAGAACCAGGATCTGGGAGGTTAGGGAGAGAGAGAAAGAGAAACTGTTTTGAAACTGTTATGTAACGCTTTTGTTCCATCCACAGTCGAGCGGTTTCCTGAAAGTATATCAAGACCTTACGTGCAGCAGCTGTCAGCAGATGCCAAGTTTGCACCAAAGATGAAGAACATCCTTCGAGCATTCTCTCAGTCAGCTCAGCACCTTCATTGCCATCATTGTGATTTTTATTCACAATGTTGTGCTTGACAAGGATTTTCAGTGCTCCTGCAAACCACAACCTCATTCCTGCTACATGTACATGTGGATGCCGGCTTTTATTTTGCTTGTTTTGCATCTTTGGACGGACAAGATATTTCAAAGAGCCTGGAAATACACATGTAGCTGTTCATGTTCGAGACAAGGTGGGACTGAAGTCATCAGCTGCAGGAAAAGACTGGACACATTTTCCTGTGTTTTATTGTGTCACATCTTCAAGGCGGTTTTCGTTGGCCTGCTGTGGCCTGTGTTCGTGTTGATCGATGGAGATTGGTATGTTTGCTGTCAGAACGATCAGTCTGAACAACAGAGACATTTGGCCTGCAAAGACAAGAACAACATCACAGCAGAGGAACAGTCGACCATCACTGAACTGAAGAACGAGTCCATGGTGAGTTTTTCTTGCTTCAAACACGTCCTGTCAGTCGGTTCTTCCACTGGTTGCAGTGGTTATGGTTAATGCTCACATCATATTGTATCTGTATCCTGTTATCAGCCTCTGTTATCTGGAGACAATGAACTCTGTGGTGACATTATAACCAACTCTTGCTCCTCTCCTCCAGGTTATCGGCCTCAGTGTTCTCTTCTGTGTCCTTGTTGTGGTTTCCTTAGTGATGTCATTTGAATGGAGAAAATGCTGTAAGGATTCATGTTGCAACAGAAACTTTGCACTTTACAAAGTGATTTTGGACGAGGACGATGTAGTGAAAGACATTTTGACAACAGAAGCAAAAGAGAAGTTGACAAAAATAGTAAAGGAAAAACTACATGGTAAATTGTGGGAAAAGTGTTTTGATGCTGCTGAGGAACTGATTGAAACTCCTGCAGGACAAAACCAGGTAAGGAATCAACACCTGTTGGCTCTTATGCTGTTTGGTGAGGATACAGAAGTCTGTCTGGGGGGGTTGGGGGTAACTCTATACTCTAAACAAACATATTTCCTACCTCATTAGACTTTTGGTGGAGAGGAAACAGTCTAAACTAAAAATGCACAACCTTTCAACAGGATGAGCAACAGGAGCAGCAAGATATGGAGCTACAGAAGATGACACAGGAGGAGTAACTACAACATTACTCATCTATTTTGATCCTTTTCATGTTTTCTTTCTGTAAATGAAACTTTGACTGATTTTATGAAACTCTTTGCAGGAGGAAGAAACAACAGTCAGAGGAAACAGAGGTGAACACATCTGTCTGTCTGTCTGTCTGCCTGTGTGTCTGCACATAACTCCACTGGAGGTCGCTGTTCCATCTTGTATCAGGAGCCGAATGTGACTGAAGTGTTGGTAGGAACTCAAAGGGTTGCGGTTGTGGAGCTTTGTGAGCGAAGAGCAGGTTTTTAAATTGGATCCGTTGTGGGACGAGGGTCAGTGGAGGCTGTGGAGGGAGTGTGAGCAGAGTTTGGATGAACTGAAGTGTGTTGAGGAGTTCGGATGATGATGTTCTACCTGAAGGGAGGGTTCAGGTGTCTACATACTTCTGGCCACATGTTCTCCTGCAGGATGCATTTCAGGATCAGCTCTGATATTTTATTATTAGTAGGATAATAATTATGATGTTTTCATGAAAGAAACTCACTTCCTCTTGAATCTGTGTTTTCTCCAAACAGAGCGATGCCTTTATGCCTGGAACCTCTTCGTCACACTTGGAGTGAAGACGGGATGACGGACGCCTTTTTCTGCAGCACAACATGCTGCTGATACGTTTTCTCTTGAGCTTTAATCTGAAGTTGTTGCTTCACGTCGGACGCAGGCTCCAGTTTGCTGTGGCAGCTTTTATTCTTTGTACCGACAGTTAAAAGGAAACGCTGTGCTTCATATTTCCTGTATCAGAGCAGCTTTCAGAACTCTGTACTGCATTTTATTATTTAGATTTTTCACTTTTATCAAGTTACAACGCAAATGTAAATCAAAGGGTAACATTAATGTCAGGCAGTGTAACTGTAGATTTTGTGGGGATATTTTGGGTTTGTTTGTTTATTCAGGGGGGAGTTGAAGAGTGTCTGGAGACCTTTGTCTTTTTTTATAGGGTTCCCCCATGATACCTTTTTTCTGTTTTATGAGACGTATAAGGAAAGTAAAAGAAGAGTTCTTCAGTTTGCCGTGTATTGTTGTACTTTAATATGTTTTGATGAGAAGTATTTTTCTATCAGGTAAAATATACCTGACGTTAGTGATGGTGTTACTAACTGTTAGGTTAGTGTTCAAGGGTTAAAGGTCAACATCAATATCTGCAGAAACCATCTTCATTTTCTCTGTTCTACATCTGACAAGTCGCCACTGAGTGCTGGGAGCTAAAGTTAGCATGCTAACAGTTTCACTGTGAGTTTAGCTCCTTCATAAACTGATGTGTTTCCCATCAGCCTCGGCTGTGAGGTCTAAATGTTCCAGGTCCGGGTTTGAATCCGACTCTCTGTTGTAACTTCTGAAAGTCTTAAAGAAAACTGAGCAAAAACAACAATAAATACAAACCTTAAATCCATAAATCACAAGTGCACAATTTAATCCTGTCGTCACTTAGCACCAAAACCACCAGAGGAAGCAGAAACCAGAGACCAGAAGACCCTCGTCTGAGGGGGTAAAACCTGATCACTGTGTTTCAGTCGCCCTCTGCAGGCAGTAAAACCTCCACCCTGATGGTGGAGATGCTTCTGGTAGCTCCTCATCTGATGTACCACTTCACTTTGGGACGCACTAAAACAGGAACCAATGATTAACTGATCCGTTTGTTTTGCTGCTCAGTGACGGATTCGTTACCCAACCAGCAGCTGCTCGTACAGAAAGTCAGACATTCTGATCTCAAGGCGCAGCCGAGGAAAGCGTCCAGTTTGAAGCGCTCAGGAGGGTCAGCACCTCGAAGTCTGAGGCCGTGGTTCTCTGCCGAGAAAAGGTGGATTGCCCCCTTTGGGTTGGGAGTGAGTTGCTGCACCAAGTGGGGGAGTTTAAGTATCTTGGGGTCTTGTTCTCAGTGAAGGTAAAATGGAGCGTGAGATGACAGGCGGATTGGTGCGGCGTCGTAGGGTCATGACCAAAAGAACGAGAGTGCGGATACAAGCGGCTGAAGTGAGTTTCCTCCGTAGGGTGTCTGGGCTCAACCTTAGAGAGAGGGTGAGGAGCTCTAAGGCTGAGGAGCTTGGAGTAAAGCCGCTGCTCCTTCACATCGAAAGGAGCCAGTTGAGGTGGTTCAGGCATCTGGTCAGGACGCCTCCTGGACGCCTCCCCTTGGAGGTTTTCCAGGCATGTCGCTCTGGGAGGAGACCCCGGGGCAGACCCAGAACCGACTGGAGGGATTAAATCTCTCATCTGGCCTGGGAACGCCTCGGGATCCCCCGGGGTGAGCTGGAAAGCGCTGCACGGGAGAAGGGCGTCTGCAGTGCCCTGCTTGACCTGTTGCCACCGCGACCCAACCTCGGATAAGTGGAAGATAATGGATGGATGGACGGACGGACGGATGTACATGTGCATCACAGCTTCCAGATCACAGTGTGTCTGCAAAGGCACCAAACATTCAGTCACACGTATCTGGAACTGAACAGTGGACACATTTGAAACAGCAGTTAGTGTCGTGTCTGTGATTTCTACACTTTACAAAGTCGTCCCGCGTTGCTGGAAGTTTTCTTTCTTTCTTTCCTTTGTTCCTCTTTGTCTTAAAAAGGTTTCTCATGTTCACAAATGCCACGTAACACCTCTTCAGTCTGCACATGTGTGATTCTGTGTATTAGTTTTCACTCGGAATTGGCAGCAAAATAAAAAACTAAGTACAAAAAAAATCAGTTTCACCATAAATGGAGACAGTTTATCGTCTCTCGCCCACGTCCACTTTCAATCAATCAATCAATCTTTATTATATAGCACCAACATAACAGTGTTATCTCAAGACACTTTCCATAAAGAGCAGGTCAGACCAAACTCTTTAATTCAGAGACCAACGATTCAGGAATCCAACATTAAGGATTCAAGAATCCAAACATGAGCAGCATCAGATATTAAATTAGGACACAGTGGCAGGTCCCTTTAACAGGTAAAGACTTTAACAGGAAGAAACCTGGAAAAGAACCAGGATCTGGGTGGAGAGGGGGAGAGAGAAAAAGAGAAACTGTTGTGTAACACTTTTGCTCCATCCACAGTCGAGCGTTTTCCTGAAAGTATATCAAGAGCTTACATGCAGCAGCTGTCAGCAGATGCCAAGTTTGCACCAAAGATGAACAACATCTTTCCACAATTCTCTCTCAAAAAGCTCAGCCCCTTCATCGCCATCATTGTGATTTTTATTTACAATGTTGTACTTGACGAGGATTTTCAGTGCTCCTGCAAACCACAAGCTGTTTCCTGCTACATGTACACGGTGATGCCGGGTTGTATTTTGCTTGTTTTGCATCTCTGGACGGACAAGATATTTCAAAGAGCCTGGAAATACACATGTACCTGTACATGTTCGAGACAAGGTGGGACTGAAGTCATCCGCTGCAGGAAAAGACTGGGCACATTTTCCTGTGTTTTATTGTGTCACATCATCAAGGCGGCTTTCGTTGGCCTGCTGTGGCCTGTGTTCGTGTTCATCGATGGAGATTGGTACGTTTGCTGTCAGAACGATCAGTCTGAACAACAGAGACATTTGGCCTGCAAAGACAAGAACAACATCACAGCAGAGGAACAGTCGACCATCACTGAACTGAAGAACGAGTCCATGGTGAGTTTTTCTTGCTTCAAACACGTCCTGTCAGTCGGTTCTTCCACTGGTTGCAGTGGTTATGGTTAATGCTCACATCATATTGTATCTGTATCCTGTTATCAGCCTCTGTTATCTGGAGACAATGAACTCTGTGGTGACATTATAACCAACTCTGGCTCCTCTCCTCCAGGTTATTGGCCTCAGTGTTCTCTTCTGTGTCCTTGTTGTGGTTTCCTTAGTGATGTCATTTGAATGGAGAAAATGCTGCAACGGCTCATGTTGGAACGGAAACTTTGCACTTTACAGAGTGATTTTGGACGAGGACGATGTAGTGAAAGACATTTTGACAACAGAAGCAAAAGAGAAGTTGACAGAAGCAGCAAAGAAAAACTTATGTGGTGAATCATGGGAAAAGTGTTTTGATGCTGTTGAGGAACTGATTGAAACTCCTGCAGGACAAAACCAGGTAAGGAATCAACACCTGTTGGCTCTTATGCTGTTTGGTGAGGATACAGAAGTCTGTCTGGGGGGGTTGGGGGGGGTAACTCTATACTCTAAACAAACATATTTCCTACCTCATTAAATTAACAGTTTAACAGACGTTTGGTGGAGAGGAAACAGTCTGTGTGAAAAAAACTTTTATCTCTTTTATCCCTTTTGTCTGCAAGCTGCTGAGTGTAATGT
This sequence comes from Pempheris klunzingeri, assembly GCF_042242105.1. Lineage (NCBI taxonomy): Eukaryota > Metazoa > Chordata > Actinopteri > Acropomatiformes > Pempheridae > Pempheris > Pempheris klunzingeri. The sequence continues at coordinate 26,639,006 of NC_092022.1, read as the reverse complement.
GAAATTCTTTCAACAGGATGGGGCAACAGGAGGAGCAACAGGAGGAGCAACAGGAGGGGCAACAGGAGGGGCAACAGGAGGGGCAACAGGCGGAGCAACAGGAGGGGCAACAGGAGGAGCAACAGGAGGAGCAACAGGAGGGGCAACAGGCGGGGCAAGAGGAGGGGCAACAGGTGGAGCTACAGGAGGAGCAACAGGAGGAGCAACAGGAGGAGCACCAGGAGGAGCAACAGGAGGAGCAACAGGAGGAGCAACAGGAGGGGCAACAGGCAGGGCAACAGGCGGAGCAACAGGAGGAGCAACAGTTGTGCAACAGATGGAGCTACAGGAGTAACTACAACATTCACTCTAAACATCTACTATTTTGATCCTTTTCATGTTTTCTTTCTGAAAATTAAACTTTGACTGATTATATGAAACTCTTTGCAGGAGGAAGAAACAACAGTCAGAGGAAGCAGAGGTGAACACGTCTGTCTGTCTGACTGTCTGTCTGACTGTCTGTCTGTCTCTGATCTCTGAGCACTAAGAACTCTTTAATATACGTATAATATTCAAACAAGCACAGATGTTCCTCTGTAATAGTGAAGCTGTATATAATTATATTATCACTCCTTTAATACATCAGTTGTTTGATATTGAACACGTACGTTCATGTTTTCTGTAGATTTTTATGGGGAGTTTGACGATTTCTCCTTTTTTTCCAAACAGAACCTCTTAAACCCAACTGACTGAGTCTGAAGGTGATGAAGCTCCTGCATGACGACGCCTACAGAACAGTTCTGTTACTGGATCAATACAAATATTGAGCTTTAATCAGGGAGTAAGGGATAATTGTATAACAAATACAGCAGCTTCTTTCTTCACTTTTAAATTGAAGTACATATATCTCCACTGTCTCTGTATACAACAATTTCACTTTTGATTTTCATGTTTGTTTTCTGTGTTTGGACTCATCTTCAGCTCTCAGATCGACTGAACATCATAATCAGGATTTTTTAATGTGTGTGATTTGTTGGCGTGAAAGCATGAAGACGTGGCCGCAGGAATCTTGATCTGATCTAGATTTAGCTTTAAATTGACGCACGTGTGACAAACTGTGTGAAACACGTGAAGGTGGCTTCATAGTTTGATCCAGACGAACCAGTGCAGCCGGTTAATGTCTGAATATTTATCTGTAGCTCTGATCCTGTAACACAACATGCTGCTGATACGTTTTCTCTTGAGCTTTAATCTGAAGTTGTTGCTTCACGTCGGACGCAGGCTCCAGTTTGCTGTGGCAGCTTTTATTCTTTGTACCGACAGTTAAAAGGAAACGCTGTGCTTCATATTTCCTGTATCAGAGCAGCTTTCAGAACTCTGTACGGCATTTTATTATTTAGATTTTTCACTTTTATCAAGTTACAACGCAAATGTAAATCAAAGGGTAACATTAATGTCAGGCAGTGTAACTGTAGATTTTGTGGGGATATTTTGGGTTTGTTTGTTTATTCAGGGGGGAGTTGAAGAGTGTCTGGAGACCTTTGTCTTTTTTTATAGGGTTCCCCCATGATACCTTTTTTCTGTTTTATGAGACGTATAAGGAAAGTAAAAGAAGAGTTCTTCAGTTTGCCGTGTATTGTTGTACTTTAATATGTTTTGATGAGAAGTATTTTTCTATCAGGTAAAATATACCTGACGTTAGTGATGGTGTTACTAACTGTTAGGTTAGTGTTCAAGGGTTAAAGGTCAACATCAATATCTGCAGAAACCATCTTCATTTTCTCTGTTCTACATCTGACAAGTCTCCACTGAGTGCTGGGAGCTAAAGTTAGCATGCTAACAGTTTCACTGTGAGTTTAGCTCCTTCATAAACTGATGTGTTTCCCATCAGCCTCGGCTGTGAGGTCTAAATGTTCCAGGTCCGGGTTTGAATCCGACTCTCTGTTGTAACTTCTGAAAGTCTTAAAGAAAACTGAGCAAAAACAACAATAAATACAAACCGTGAATCCATAAATCACAAGTGCACAATTTAATCCTGTTGTCACTTAGCACCAAAACCACCAGAAGAAGCAGAAAGCAGAGACCAGAAGATCCTCGTCTGATGGGGTAGAACCTGATCACTGTGTTTCAGTCGCCCTCTGCAGGCGGTAAAACCTCCACCCTGATGGTGGAGATGCTTCTGGCAGCTCCTCATCTGATGTACCACTTCACTTTGGGACGCACTAAAACAGGAACCAATGATTAACTGATCCGTTTGTTTTGCCGCTCAGTGACGGATTCGTTACCCAACCAGCAGCCGCTTGTACAGAAAGTCAGACATTCTGATCTCAAGGCGCAGCCGAGGAAAGCGTCCAGTTTGAAGCACTCAGGAGGGTCAGCACCTCGAAGTCTGAGGCCGTGGTTCTCTGCCGAGAAAAGGTGGATTGCCCCCTTTGGGTTGGGAGTGAGTTGCTGCACCAAGTGGGGGAGTTTAAGTATCTTGGGGTCTTGTTCTCAGTGAAGGTAAAATGGAGCGTGAGATGACAGGCGGATTGGTGCGGCGTCGTAGGGTCATGACCAAAAGAACGAGAGTGCGGATACAAGCGGCTGAAGTGAGTTTCCTCCGTAGGGTGTCTGGGCTCAACCTTAGAAACAGGGTGAGGAGCTCTAAGGGTGAGGAGCTCTGAGGGTGAGGAGCTCTAAGGGTGAGGAGCTCGGACATCTGGGAGGAGCTCGGAGTAAAGCCGCTGCTCCTTCACATCGAAAGGAGCCAGTTGAGGTGGTTCAGGCATCTGGTCAGGACGCCTCCTGGGCGCCTCCCCTTGGAGGTTTTCTGGGCATGTCGCTCTGGGAGGAGACCCCGGGGCAGACCCAGAACCGACTGGAGGGATTAAATCTCTCATCTGGCCTGGGAACGCCTCGGGATCCCCCGGGGTGAGCTGGAAAGCGCTGCACGGGAGAAGGGCGTCTGCAGTGCCCTGCTTGACCTGTTGCCACCGCGACCCAACCTCGGATAAGTGGAAGATAATGGATGGATGGATGGACGGACGGACGGATGTACATGTGCATCACAGCTTCCAGATCACAGTGTGTCTGCAAATGCACCAAACATTCAGTCACACGTATCTGGAACTGAACAGTGGACACATTTGAAACAGCAGTTAGTGTCGTGTCTGTGATTTCTACACTTTGCAAAGTCGTCCCGCGTTGCTGGAAGTTTTCTTTCTTTCTTTCCTTTGTTCCTCTTTGTCTTAAAAAGGTTTCTCGTGTTCACAAATGCCACGTAACACCTCTTCAGTCTGCACATGTGTGATTCTGTGTATTAGTTTTCACTCGGAATTGGCAGCAAAATAAAAAACTAAATACAAAAACAATCAGTTTCACCATAAATGGAGACAGTTTATCGTCTCTCGCCCACGTCCACTTTCAATCAATCAATCAATCTTTATTATATAGCACCAACATAACAGTGTTATCTCAAGACACTTTCCATAAAGAGCAGCTCAGACCAAACTCTGTAATTCAGAGACCAACGATTCAGGAATTCAACATTAAGGATTCAAGAATCCAAACATGAGCGTCAGATGATAGATTAGGACACAGTGGCAGGAAGAAATCCCCTTTAACAGGTAAAGACTTGCCTTTTACAGGAAGAAACCTGGAAAAGAACCAGGATCTGGATGGAGAGAAAGATAGAGAAACTGTTGTGTATTTGTTGTGTAACACTTTTGATCCATCCACAGTCGAGCGTTTTCCTGAAAGTATATCAAGAGCTTACATGCAGCAGCTGTCAGCAGATGCCAAGTTTGCACCAAAGATGAAGAACATCTTTCCACAATTCTCTCTCAGTCAGCTCAGCACCTACATGGCCATCATTGTGATTTTTATTCACAATGTTGTGCTTGACAAGGATTTTAAGTGCTCCTGCAAACCACAACCTGTTTCCTGCAACATGTACATGGTGATGCCGTTTTTTATTTTGCTTGTTTTGCATCTTTGGACAGACAAGATATTTCAAAGAGCCTGGAAATACACATGTACCTGTTCATATTCGAAACAATGTTGGACTGAACTGTGTAGATGTTCGAGGCAAGGTGGGACTCAAGTAGTGAGTACATCTGCCACAGAATGTTGGACTGAATTCATCAGCTGCAGGGAAAGACTGGACACATTTCCCTGTGTTTTATTGTGTCGCATCTTCAAGGCGGTTTTCGTTGGCCTGCTGTGGCCTGTGTTCGTGTTGATCGATGGAGATTGGTACGTTTGCTGTCAGAACGATCAGTCTGAACAACAGAGACATTTGGCCTGCAAAGACCAGAACAACATCACAGCAGAGGAACAGTCGACCATCACTGAACTGAAGAACGAGTCCATGGTGAGTTTTTCTTGCTTCAAACACGTCCTGTCAGTCGGTTCTTCCACTGGTTGCAGTGGTTATGGTTAATGCTCACATCATATTGTATCTGTATCCTGTTATCAGCCTCTGTTATCTGGAGACAATGAACTCTGTGGTGACATTATAACCAACTCTGGCTCCTCTCCTCCAGCGTTGCGGCCTCGGTGTTCTCCTCGGTTTCCTTTTTCTGGTTTCCTTAGTGATGTCATTTGAATGGAGAAAATGCTGTAACGGCTCATGTTGGAACAGAAACTTTGCACTTCACAGAGTGATTTTGGACGAGGACGATGTCGTGAAAGACATTTTGACAACAGAAGCAAAAGAGAAGTTGACAGAAGCAGCAAAGAAAAACTTATGTGGTGAATCGTGGGAAAAGTGTTTTGATGCTGTTGAGGAACTGATTGAAACTCCTGCAGGACAAAACCAGGTAAGGAATCAACACCTGTTGGCTCTTATGCTGTTTGGTGAGGATACAGAAGTCTGTCTGGGGGGGTTGGGGGGGGTAACTCTATACTCTAAACAAACATATTTCCTACCTCATTAAATTAACAGTTTAACAGACGTTTGGTGGAGAGGAAACAGTCTGTGTGAAAAAAACTTTTATCTCTTTTATCCCTTTTGTCTGCAAGCTGCTGAGTGTAATGTGAAATTCTTTCAACAGGATGGGGCAACAGGAGGAGCAACAGGAGGAGCAACAGGAGGAGCAACAGGAGGAGCAACAGGAGGGGCAACAGGCGGAGCAACAGGAGGAGCAACAGGCAGGACAACAGGAGGAGCAACAGGAGGAGCAACAGGAGGGGCAACAGGATGGGGCAACAGGAGGGGCAACAGGAGGAGCAACAGGAGGGGCAACAGGAGGAGCAACAGGCGGAGCAACAGGAGGAGCAACAGGCAGGACAACAGGAGGAGCAACAGGAGGAGCAACAGGCGGAGCAACAGGCGGGGCAACAGGAGGAGCAACAGGAGGAGCAACAGGCGGAGCAACAGGCAGGACAACAGGAGGAGCAACAGGAGGAGCAACAGGCGGTGCAACAGGCGGAGCAACAGGCGGGGCAACAGGAGGAGCAACAGGCGGTGCAACAGGCGGAGCAACAGGAGGAGCAACAGGAGGAGCAACAGGAGGGGCAACAGGCGGAGCAACAGGCAGGACAATAGGAGGGGCAACAGGCGGGACAACAGGAGGAGCAACAGGCGGAGCAACAGGAGGAGCAACAGGAGGAGCAACAGGAGGGGCAACAGGAGGGGCAACAGGCGGAGCAACAGGAGGAGCAACAGGAGGGGCAACAGTCAGAGGAAACAGAGGTGAACACATCTGTCTGTCTGACTGTCTGTCTGACTGTCTGTCTGTCTCTGATCTCTGAGCACTAAGAACTCTTTAATATACGTATAATATTCAAACAAGCACAGATGTTCCTCTGTAATAGTGAAGCTGTATATAATTATATTATCACTCCTTTAATACATCAGTTGTTTAATAATGAACATGTACGTTCATGTTTTCTGTAGATTTTTATGGGAAGTTTGACGATTTCTCCTTTTTTTCCAAACAGAACCTCTTAAACCCAACTGACTGAGTCTGAAGGTGACGAAGCTCCTGCATGACGACACCTACAGAACAGTTCTGTTACTGGATCAATACAAATATTGAGCTTTAATCAGGGATTAAGGGATAATTGTATAACAAATACAGCAGCTTCTTTCTTCACTTTTAAATTGAAGTACATATATCTCCACTGTCTCTCTGTATACAACAATTTCACTTTTGATTTTCATGTTTGTTTTCTGTGTTTGGACTCATCTTCAGCTCTCAGATCGACTGAACATCATAATCAGGATTTTTTAATGTGTGTGATTTGTTGGCGTGAAAGCATGAAGACGTGGCCGCAGGAATCTTGATCTGATCTAGATTTTGCTTTAAATTGACGCACGTGTGACAAACTGTGTGAAACACGTGAAGGTGGCTTCATAGTTTGATCCAGACGAACCAGTGCAGCCGGTTAATGTCTGAATATTTATCTGTAGCTCTGATCCTGTAACACAACATGCTGCTGATACGTTTTCTCTTGAGCTTTAATCTGAAGTTGTTGCTTCACGTCGGACGCAGGCTCCAGTTTGCTGTGGCATCTTTTATTCTTTGTACCGACAGTTAAAAGGAAACGCTGTGCTTCATATTTCCTGTATCAGAGCAGCTTTCAGAACTCTGTACTGCATTTTATTATTTAGATTTTTCACTTTTATCAAGTTACGGCGCAAATGTAAATCAAAGGGTAACATTAATGTCAGGCAGTGTAACTGTAGATTTTGTGGGGATATTTTGGGTTTGTTTGTTTATTCAGGGGGGAGTTGAAGAATGTCTGGAGACCTTTGTGTTTTTTTTATAGGGTTCCCCCATGATACCTTTTTTCTGTTTTATGAGACGTATAAGGAAAGTAAAAGAAGAGTTCTTCAGTTTGCCGTGTATTGTTGTACTTTAATGTTTTGATGAGAAGTATCAGGTAAAATAGACCCGACGTTAGTGATGGTGTTACTAACTGTTAGGTTAATGTTCAAGGGTTAAAGGTCAACATCTGTGCTTCAATTCTGTGAGAAACATTATTGTTGTTTCCATCTTTCCTGTGAATCAGCACTCCGCTGTGACGGCTCCTGCATCGATATTTTGCCTGCTCAGCTGGTGAATATTTGCAGAAACCATCTTTGTTATGAGAATTGCCATCCAAGGACATGCTCACGAATTGCCAGACAGAGTGGCAATCGAGGGTGTGCTCTGCAACGGTGTGAAGCCTCATATCTACAAGGACAAGAAGAAGTTCTAACGCCAGTAGATGATCTCACGATGTGTGAGAACTACACCCACAACTCCCATTATAAAAACCAACTGTACCTGCTCACTGGTTGAGCCTTTTACTCTGTAACCTCCATGATGTTGTTGCACTGTTAAACGCTCCTCTTACATGTAAGATTAAACTTTGTTATAACTTGCAAGCTGGCTCCAATCTCCTCAACCTAAAGAAGAAGTCTTTTGACAGAGATGACAGACGGATTGGTGCGGCGTCTGCAGTAGTGCAGGTCATGACTGAAAGAACGAGAGCGCAGATGCAAGCAGCTGAAGTGAGTTTCCTTAGTAGGGTGTCTGGGCTCAGCCTTAGAGAGAGGGTGAGGAGCTCTAGGGGTGAGGAGCTCTAAGGGTGAAGAGCTCAAAGGGTGAGGAGCTCTAAGGGTGAGGAGCACTAAGGGTGAGGAGCTCGGAGTAGAGCCGCTGCTCCTTCACATCGAAAGGAGCCAGTTGAGGTGGTTCAGGCATCTGATCAGGACGCCTCCTTGCAGCTCAGACCAAAGGATTTAGAAATTCAACATTAAGGATTCAAGAATCTCCACATGAGCAACATCAGATATTATATTAGGAAACAGTGGCAGGAAGAACTCCCCTTTAACAGAACCAGGATCTGGGAGGTTAGGGAGAGAGTGAAAGAGAAACTGTTTTGAAACTGTTATGTAACGCTTTTGTTCCATCCACAGTTGAGCGGTTTCCTGAAAGTATATCAAGAGCTTACATGCAGCAGCTGTCAGCAGATGCCAAGTTTGCACCAAAGATGAAGAACATCCTTCAAGCATTCGTTCTCAGTCAGCTCAGCACCTACATCGCCATCATTGTGATTTTTATTCACAATGTTGTGCTTGACAAGGATTTTCAGTGCTCCTGCAAACCACAACCTCATTCCTGCTACATGTACATGTGGATGCCAGGTTTTATTTTACTTGTTTTGCATCTTTGGACGGACAAGACATTTCAAAGAGCCTGGAAATACACATGTAGCTGTACATGTTCGAAACAATGTTGGACTGAAGTGTGTACATGTTCGAGACAAGGTGGGACTGAAGTCATCCGCTGCAGGAAAAGACTGGACACATTTTCCTGTGTTTTATTGTGTCGCATCTTCAAGGCGGTTTTCGTTGGCATGCTGTGGCCTGTGTTCGTGTTGATCGATGGAGATTGGTACGTTTGCTGTCAGAACGATCAGTCTGAACAACAGAGACATTTGGCCTGCAAAGACAAGAACAACATCACAGCAGAGGAACAGTCGACCATCACTGAACTGAAGAACGAGTCCATGGTGAGTTTTTCTTGCTTCAAACACGTCCTGTCAGTCGGTTCTTCCACTGGTTGCAGTGGTTATGGTTAATGCTCACATCATATTGTATCTGTATCCTGTTATCAGCCTCTGTTATCTGGAGACAATGAACTCTGTGGTGACATTATAACCAACTCTGGCTCCTCTCCTCCAGGTTATCGGCCTCGGTCTTTTCTTCTGTTCCCTTGTTGTGGTTTCCTTAGTGACGTCATTTGAATGGAGAAAATGCTGCAACGGCTCATGTTGGGACGGAAACTTGGCACTTTACAAAGTGATTTTGGACGAGGACGATGTCGTGAAAGACATTTTGATAAAAAAAGCAAAAGAGAAGTTGACAAAAGTAGTAAAGGATAAACTACATGGTAAATCGTGGGAAAAGTGTTTTGATGTTGTTGAGGAACTGAGTGAAACTCCTGCAGGACAAAACCAGGTAAGGAATCAATACCTGTTTGCTCTTATGCTGTTTGGTGAGGATACAGAAGTCTGTCTATACTCAAAACAAACATATTTCCAGTACACAGACACAGACTTTTGGTGGAGAGGAAACAGTTAGTGACCAGACCTCTTTTATCCCTTTTGTCTGCAAGCCTAATTCATGCTGTCATAACAGTCGTGAACAACAGACCCCGCTGAGTGTGACTATGGCTGTCTGCTTTGTTGGTGTTTTTCTATGTGTAAAGTTAGTGGGAAGTGTTGTCTTGTGAAGTGTTGTTAAGTCTGCTGTTGTTGTGTTGTCATGTCTACCGTCTGACTGTCAGTTTGTCAAGCAGAATCAGTGCTGTGAAAAAGAATTTCCCCCCTGGGGACAATAAAGTGTAATAATAAATAATAAGCTGCTGAGTGTGTGAGCGTGAAATTCTTTCAACAGGATGGAGCAACAGACAAGCAGCAGATGGAGCTACAGAAGATGCCACAGGAGGAGTAACTACAACATTCACTCTAAACATCTACTATTTTGATCCTTTTCATGTTTTCTTTCTGAAAATGAAACTTTGACTGATTATATGAAACTTTTTGCAGGAGGATGAAACAACAGTCAGAGGAAAAAGAGGTGAACACATCTGTCTGTCTGACTGTCTGTCTGACTGTCTGTCTGACTGTCTGTCTGACTGTCTGTCTGTCTCTGATCTCTGAGCACTAAGAACTCTTTAATATACGTATAATATTCAAACAAGCACAGATGTTCCTCTGTAATAGTGAAGCTGTATATAATTATATTATCACTCCTTTAATACATCAGTTGTTTGATATTGAACACGTACGTTCATGTTTTCTGTAGATTTTTATGGGAAGTTTGACAATTTTTACCTTTTTTTCCAAACAGAACCTCATACACAGAGGGACTGAGTCTGAAGATGACGAAGCTCCTGCATGACGACACCTACAGAACAGTTCTGTTACTGGATGAATACAAATATTGAGCTTTAATCAGGGAGTAAGGGATTATTGTATAACAAATACAGCAGCTTCTTTCTTCACTTTTAAATTGAAGTACATATATCTCCACTGTCTCTCTGTATACAACAATTTCACTTTTGATTTTCATGTTTGTTTTCTGTGTTTGGACTCATCTTCAGCTCTCAGATCGACTGAACATCATAATCAGGATTTTTTAATGTGTGTGATTTGTTGGCGTGAAAGCATGAAGACGTGGCCGCAGGAATCTTGATCTGATCTAGATTTAGCTTTAAATTGACGCACGTGTGACAAACTGTGTGAAACACGTGAAGGTGGCTTCATAGTTTGATCCAGACGAACCAGTGCAGCCGGTTAATGTCTGAATATTTATCTGTAGCTCTGATCCTGTAACACAACATGCTGCTGATACGTTTTCTCTTGAGCTTTAATCTGAAGTTGTTGCTTCACGTCGGACGCAGGCTCCAGTTTGCTGTGGCAGCTTTTATTCTTTGTACCGACAGTTAAAAGGAAACGCTGTGCTTCATATTTCCTGTATCAGAGCAGCTTTCAGAACTCTGTACGGCATTTTATTATTTAGATTATTCACTTTAATCAAGTTACGACGCAAATGTAAATCAAAGGGTAACATTAATGTCAGGCAGTGTAACTGTAGATTTTGTGGGGATATTTTGGGTTTGTTTGTTTATTCAGGGGGGAGTTGAAGAATGTCTGGAGACCTTTGTCTTTTTTTATAGGGTTCCCCCATGATACCTTTTTTCTGTTTTATGAGACGTATAAGGAAAGTAAAAGAAGAGTTCTTCAGTTTGCCGTGTATTGTTGTACTTTAATATGTTTTGATGAGAAGTATTTTTCTATCAGGTAAAATATACCTGACGTTAGTGATGGTGTTACTAACTGTTAGGTTAGTGTTCAAGGGTTAAAGGTCAACATCAATATCTGCAGAAACCATCTTCATTTTCTCTGTTCTACATCTGACAAGTCGCCACTGAGTGCTGGGAGCTAAAGTTAGCATGCTAACAGTTTCACTGTGAGTTTAGCTCCTTCATAAACTGATGTGTTTCCCATCAGCCTCGGCTGTGAGGTCTAAATGTTCCAGGTCCGGGTTTGAATCCGACTCTCTGTTGTAACTTCTGAAAGCCTTAAAGAAAACTGAGCAAAAACAACAAACCGTAAATCCATAAATCACAAGTGCACAATTTAATCCTGTCGTCACTTAGCACCAAAACCACCAGAAGAAGCAGAAACCAGAGAGCAGAAGATCCTCGTCTGATGGGGTAAAACCTGATCAGTGTGTTTCAGTCGCCCCCTGCAGGCAGTAAAACCTCCACCCTGATGGTGGAGATGCTTCTGGTAGCTCCTCATCTGATGTACCACTTCACTTTGGGAACCAATGATTAACTGACATTCTGAGCTGATGCTTCATTAGTGTCCCCCAGTACCTCCTCATCATCTACCGCTCCTCGTTAACCTCGTTAATGGATGGGTGAGACTATGATTAGTGTATAAACACCAGGCCAAGCACACACACACACACACACACACACACACACACTTTAATCACGCTAACCCATCAGCTAGCTAATATCTGTTAGCACAGGGGCCCAGTTTGATCTCCAGTGTGTAAAATCACAGCATAATAACCTTCAAATAACGACAACTCCAAATGTTTCCCTTTGCTTTAGTGCAAAAATGTAAGAGTACATTCTGAAGATGTTCACATTTAATGAACTATCTTTTTACAAACCATTATGAACGACCTGGAAGAAAAATAAGGGGCAGAGGCCAAGGCTGCCCCTAATCACAGAACCTGTACGGGATTTTCATGGACAGGATCTCAAGGCGTAGCCGAGGAGAGCGTCCGGTTCGGGGACCTCAAAATTGAATCTCTTCGGCAGGCGCTGAGTGTGAAGCGGTCAGGAGGGTCAGCACCTCTAAGTCTGAGGCCGTGGTTCTGTGCCGGGAAAAGGGGGGATTGCCCCCTCTGGGTTGGGAGTGAGTTGCTGCCCCAAGTGGGGGAGTTTAAGTATTTTGGGGTCTTGTTCTCAGTGAGGGTAAAATGGAACGTAAGATCAGAATCAACTTTATTTGGCCAAGTTTGTACAAACAAACAAGGAATTTGACTCCGGTGCAACTTCTCTCTCTTTATGTACAGTAAAAATAAGAAATAAACTAGAACAATAAGAATATGAACAATATAAGTACACATAAAGAGCAGTATAAATAGCTGTATATACATTGGAAACAGACGGATTGGTGATGTCCGAAAGAACAAGAGCGCGGATACAAGCGGCTGAAGTGAGAGAGAGAGAAAAAGAGAAACTGTTTTATAACTGTTGTGTAACGCTTTTGTTCCATCCACAGTTGAGCGGTTTCCTGAAAGTATATCAAGAGCTTACATGCAGCAGCTGTCAGCAGATGCCAAGTTTGCACCAAAGATGAAGAACATCTTTCCACAATTCGTTCTCAGTCAGCTCAGCACCTTCATCGCCATCATTGTGATTTTTATTCACAATGTTGTGCTTGACAGGGATTTTAAGTGCTCCTGCAAACCACAACCTCATTCCTGCTACATGTACATGGTGATGCCGTTTTTTATTTTGCTTGTTTTGCATCTTTGGACGGACAAGATATTTCAAAGAGCCTGGAAATACACATGTGGCTGTCCATGTTTGGGACAAGGTGGGACTGAAGCAGTGAGTACATCTGCCACAGAAGGTGGGACTGAAGCAGTGAGTACATCTGCCACAGAAGGTGGGACTGAAGTGTGCACATGTTTGAAACGATGTTGGACTGAAGTCATCAGCTGCAGGAAAAGACTGGGCACATTTTCCTGTGTTTTATTGTGTCACATCATCAAGGCGGTTTTCGTTGGCCTGCTGTGGCCTGTGTTCGTGTTGATCGATGGAGATTGGTACGTTTGCTGTCAGAACGATCAGTCTGAACAACAGAGACATTTGGCCTGCAAAGACCAGAACAACATCACAGCAGAGGAACAGTCGACCATCACTGAACTGAAGAACGAGTCCATGGTGAGTTTTTCTTGCTTCAAACACGTCCTGTCAGTCGGTTCTTCCACTGGTTGCAGTGGTTATGGTTAATGCTCACATCATATTGTATCTGTATCCTGTTATCAGCCTCTGTTATCTGGAGACAATGAACTCTGTGGTGACATTATAACCAACTCTGGCTCCTCTCCTCCAGGTTATCGGCTTCATTGTTCTCTTCTGTGCCCTTGTTGTGGTTTCCTTAATGACGTCATTTGAATGGAGAAAATGCTGTAACGGCTCATGTTGGAACAGAAACTTTGCACTTCACAGAGTGATTTTGGACGAGGACGATGTCGTGAAAGACATTTTGACAACAGAAGCAAAAGAGAAGTTGACAGAAGCAGCAAAGAAAAACTTATGTGGTGAATCATGGGAAAAGTGTTTTGATGCTGTTGAGGAACTGATTGAAAGGAAAGACAAGAAAAAGGTAAGGAATCAACACCTGTTGGCTCTTATGCTGTTTGGTGAGGATACAGAAGTCTGTCTGGGGGGGTTGGGGGGTAACTCTATACTCTAAACAAACATATTTCCTACCTCATTAAATTAACAGTTTAACAGACTTTTGGTGGAGAGGAAACAGTCTGTGTGAAAAAAACTTTTATCTCTTTTATCCCTTTTGTCTGCAAGCTGCTGAGTGTAATGTGAAATTCTTTCAACAGGAGGGGCAACAGGAGGAGCAACAGGAGGGGCAACAGGAGGGGCAACAGGAGGAGCAACAGGAGGGGCAACAGGAGGGGCAACAGGCGGAGCAACAGGAGGGGCAACAGGAGGGGCAACAGATGGAGCTACAGGAGATGCTACAGACGAGGCAGCAGGGGTAACTACAACATTCACTCTAAACATCTACTATTTTGATCCTTTTCATGTTTTCTTTCTGAAAATGAAACTTTGACTGATTATATGAAACTTTTTGCAGGAGGAAGAAACAACAGTCAGAGGAAACAGAGGTGAACACATCTGTCTGTCTGTCTGTCTGTCTGACTGTCTGTCTGACTGTCTGTCTGTCTCTGATCTCTGAGCACTAAGAACTCTTTAATATACGTATAATATTCAAACAAGCACAGATGTTCCTCTGTAATAGTGAAGCTGTATATAATTATATTATTACACCTTTAATACATCAGTTGTTTGATATTGAACACGTACGTTCATGTTTTCTGTAGATTTTTATGGGAAGTTTGACAATTTTTACCTTTTTTTCCAAACAGATCCTCATACACAGACTGACTGAGTCTGAAGATGACGAAGCTCCTGCATGACGACGCCTACAGAACAGTTCTGTTACTGGATCCATACAAATATTGAGTTTTAATCAGGGATTAAGGGATAATTATATAACAAATACAGCAGCTTCTTTCTTCACTTTTAAATTGAAGTACATATATCTCCACTGTCTCTCTGTATACAACAATTTCACTTTTGATTTTAATGTTTGTTTTCTGTGTTTGGACTCATCTTCAGCTCTCAGATCGACTGAACATCATAATCAAGGAGGAGTTTTTTAACTTGTGTGTGATTTCTTGGCGTGAAAGCATGAAGACGTGGCCGCAGGAATCTTGATCTGATCTAGATTTTGCTTTAAATTGATTCACGTGTGACAAACTGTGTGAAACACGTGAAGGTGGCTTCATAGTTTGACCCAGACGAACCAGTGCAGTCGGTTAATGTCTGAATATTTATCTGTAGCTCTGATCCTGTAACGTTACACTAACTGAAAACACCTGTGTTTGTTGCACTAAATGCATTTTTACTCCAAGCATTCAACAAAGGCACCAAACAGGCTGCAATGGCTGCAACGTGATCCTTTGGGACAACTGCACCTGATCACAGTAGGTCCACTAGAAGACCTTGTTTGATCCACTGACAGGCTCAGAGTGTTATTCTAAGTGTGTGACAGCATCATGGAAAGGATCCCTACAGAGAGAGACCTGGAAGATCCTTTTGGTTTAACCACAAACAGCACACACACCAGACTACATTCACTAAAACAGGGGTTTTACTTCAGAGGACACAGGAGCTGCTGCTCTGCTGCTGCCTCCATCAGTTAGTGTGTTTGTGTTATTGTATGTTATTCAAATATTGTATTGGATCCAAATTAATCCTTTAAGTCACACAACAACTCAAACAAATTAACCAGTCGAAGCAGCAGTAGACCAGCACTTTCTGTCTTCTGAAGGGTAAAATTACTGTTTTTGTTAATGTAGTCTGGTGTCTTTGAAGAGACTCAGATTGTTTGGAAGGAAACACCTTCAGTCTCATAACGACTTTTCTAAGAGCATAAAGAAATTCATGCACAACAAAATCCTGGTTTTTAGTTTTGAATCAAAGCTTCATTATGTCATTGTCTCTGATCATTTGTTTCCTTGTGTGGTTTTATTCACAATAAACAAATCCTCTTAGCAGCTGTGGTGGAAAGTCATTTTATTCAGTAAAAACACATTAAAGGAGTAAGTCAATACATCCCTGCACTTTACAGCTGCTAATAGTGGTGCATGGGCCAAATCTACAACCACAAAGACACAGAAAACAAATACAGAGAAAAAGCAACTGCAAAGACACTCAACACAGACACAAAGACACAAAACAGCCACTCAGGTTTGACTACAAAGAGATAAAAAATATAAAAAACTAAAAAAAAAAAAACTATAAAAACACCAAGAACAACCACAGAGACTCAAATCTCAAACAGAGACGCAAGATGACCACAAAGAACCCATGAAATGTCTTCAAGAGAACAAAATGACCAGAAACAAACACAAAAATGACCTCAAGAATGATGAATGAGCTGAACCACTGGGGGGTCTTAATGTGGGTGTTTTCACACTTTACTCGCAGCGTGAATTCATTCATTCATTCATCCATTCAAATTCAACCACATCTGGACGAGCAGCTGATTGACCTCCAGACTGGCTGTGATCTGCTCAGAGGTCACTAGAGGTCGCTGCTGCATCAGTTTCCACTCCTCATCATCCAGCATCCAGAGACAGAAGAAGCTCTTCTTCATGTTTCTGTCCGACGTCCAGAACATACGAGGCCACCAAACGTTCCCAGGACGTGAGACGTGAGTCGACTTTTAGGATTTTCTCTCATCTTAACACACAGGATCCAGTTTGACTTCATGGATTTTGTTTTTTTGGAGCCAGAGGTGACGTTCATCCACAAACCTCTGATTGGTTAGCCAGCAGGTAGCCCCGCCCCCCCGTCCCCTCCTCTTCCTGGTCTAATTTCCTCTAAACTGGACCATAATTTACTAAATACACATCCTGCTGTCTCGTTTAATCATTCTAATCTTTTGCCTTCCTGTAATTGATTATCATCACAGTGACGTTTCAGATACTAGAGAACATTTATTCCTCACGGTTTCTGATGTAGATAATAAACAACCATTATCGTCACAGAAGAGTCGCTTTGATCTTCTGAATGTAACTCATCTAACTTTAATCCTTAAAGCTGCAGAGCTGGAAAACTGTCGACGAAGCGACAGTTTCGTTCTTGTTCATTTAACTTCTCACATCTGATGCAAAAACCAAATGTGATATTTCTTTAATTATCTTTTCTTGTTGTGTTCACATCATTAACCTGTAATCACTCAGGTTCTTGACTCTTTCTGTTATCTCCCCCTTTTATCTCTTTCCTCTCTAACTTCCTGTACGCTCACAGCCGCCAACCACACTTCCTCTTTTCTGCATCCCCCTTTTCTTTCTGTCTTTTCTTGCTTCGTGTCCCATTATGGCACAGATGACAGTATTAGCGCTCCCCATGTCGTTAGCAGATGAATTAAAGTATTTCACCGGTGAGTCCACGGTGAATTGTTCCTGTCGCGGCGCTGAATCACCATAGAAACTAATGAAACTTCTTCACAGGGCGCCGCCGAAGTCAACGGCGCTGCATCTGCTGTGCTTCACTCACACTCCGCCGTCTAATCCGATCAGCCGTTATTGTTCATGGGGGAAATTTGGTTGTCGGAGCGGCTTCAGAGTCAAAACCCCCCCAGACTGAAGACACGGCAGCTAATGCGGAACATGGTTTGGGTGGAGGAGGATGGGAGCAGACGGGGAGCGAGGGGCAATAAAAAGTACAAATAAGAAAGAGGAAAGTAGTTGTGGAGACACCAGAGGCTGCGTTATTTCATGTGCAAATGAAGCCGGCTGATTGCAGCGGGGATAACGAGTCCCTGCGTCTTCCACCAAACAACCTGCAGGTTTTCAGTCCTCACAAAAACAACATCAACTTTTTTTTTTCCTTATCTGGTTTGTGATTTTTGTTCATGTAAATGAAACTGACCCCTTGACCTCCCATGGAGGCTCTGATGATGTTAAAGCATGTTGTGCTGTATTATTTACTTAATCTACCTGCTCGTCTGCCCATCTGTCCTATTTTAATAGTGTTTTCTGCATGTTTTTAATGTCTCCTCATAATGTTCTCAGTGCAGTGTATGTGTGCCAGTTTTGCTGTGCAAACTTAATTTGTTTTACTTTATTGAGGTGGACAATAAAGTTAATCTAATCTAATCTATTAACAGCCGCAATAAACAAAGTAAGGAAAAAGAAAGTGAGGACTGTAAGAGTCAATAATCATGAATAGAAAATAGAAAATGAGAATTAAATTACGTAAAATACATGTATTTTGATTAAATGTGCAAATGTTCGCAGTGTAACAGAAAAAGAAAGACACATTAAGGCGTGAAGCCGTAGATCATCACAGATTAATGCTGCGATCTGTGTCGACCTCAACGTTTAGCCCTCGCTGCCAGCGTTTACGTTAAATAGCCTGAATCAGCTACTTCTGCAGTGTTACATACTATGTGGAGCAACTGTTAGCACCAAGCTAACGATTAGCACCAAGCTAACGATTTTTACCTCAATTTGTCAGTCTGTGTTTCGTAACTTTTTGCCTCCCACTTGTGACTTTCCAGTCACTTTATCTGCAAGTGCACAACATTTACTGCTTTCCTCCTGTTTTCTGTGAACACACCGTTATACAGAGGAATAGCTGGACAGAAGAAGAGAGCGGTGTGATATTACAAATATGTAAGAAAATAAGTTATTTAAGTTGTTTAAATTCCTTGAAATGTCAAAGTTTTTATCTTTTAGTAAAGTAAATGCTGAAATGTATCCAGGAACACATTCACATTTAGCTGTGTTAGTTCGCAAAGTTATGCTAGCTCTTTGTAGCTAGCATAATAAACCTAGCTCTCCCTAGTTAGCAGAACAAAGTTGGATCTTTGTAGCTAGCATAACAAAGCTAGCTCACCCTAGTTAGCAGAACAAAGCAAGCTCTTTGTAGCTAGCATAACAAAGCTAGCTCTCCCTAGTTAGCATAACAAAGCTAGCTCTTTGTAGCTAGCATAATAAACCTAGCTCTCCCTAGTTAGCAGAACAAAGCTAGCTCTTTGTAGCTAGCATAACAAAGCTAGCTCTCCCTAGTTAGCATAACAAAGCTGGATCTTTGTAGCTAGCATAACACTGGATGTTGTGCATTAATACTAACACAAAACTAGACAAATATGATGAATACATGGATTGATATGATCTGACTGATGTCCAGTCTCTACAGAACATCATGTGTTAAAATTACGTGAAACGATGCCAATGGAAAGTCAGTTAAGATCCTTTGCTCTGACCTGTAAACGCTGCGTCTGCGTCCTCGCTGCTGTTTCTTCTTCTGGTGACTAACTAACACACACACACACTATAGACCTCCACTACACACTAACACACTGACTAACTAGCACACACACACTATAGACCTCCACTACACACTGACACACTGACTAACTAGTTATTTAACCCCTTGGTGACCAGCTGGCTGATACCTGGTACCAGTGGATGCTGGGGGGGGGGGGGGGGCACACACCTTCACTCTGAGCTCATAGAGACTCTTAAAGTGTTGAAACGCAGAGAAAACAACATGGCGATGCAGCAGCAGCACAAATCAACCACAGTACGATCCTCTTCTATCGGTTTTATTTCTACGGCGGCTGCTAATAACGCTAGCAGGTTAGCCGTCCTGCCTGGTCCCAGTAGGGCCGCATCCGGCTGCTGCTCATCTGACGGCTGGAGAGAAAAAGACATGGAAAATCAGTTTATACAGCCCCACTGTGAACACACACACACACACACACACACACACACACACACACATGCACACACACACACACACACACACACACACAGACACTCAAAACAAATACACAGATACACAATGTCGAAGCCTGTGGCGTGCAGTCTAAAGGGGACCCATAACCTTGGATGAGGGGAATAGAAAGTGTATGTGTGTGCAAAAAAGTGTGTGTGTGTGTGTGTGTGTGTGTGTGTGTGTGTGGTAATGAGAGAGTGGGTGGGTGCAGAAAAGGAAGTGGCGGAGAAGAAGGTAGAAGTGAAGACAAAAACGACAGAAAGAAACAGATGAGAGAAAAGGAGGAAGAGACGAGCGACGAGGACCGAAAAAGAGAGGAGGAGGAAGACGGAGACGAAAAAAGGTGAGTGAGGAAGAGGGGAGACGAAAGCTCACCTGAGGGGTGAGGGGGAGGCGGACGAACTGATGGACGGTAGTTATATTATTCCTAAATCTTTTGAAAGTTTCCTCTGCTTTAGTCTTCAGCTGCTCTTCCTCTCTGTGAGTCTGACTTCATCACAGCTAAATATGTTTTTATGATAATAAGTTTTAACATCTGAACACTGACGTCCACATGAGGTGTCACTGAAATACTTCCTGCCTCTAGTGAGGGAGTGCGACTGCTTCATGTCTCTAAGCACGAATAAGTTAATAACTCATAATGATAATTCAGTACCAGGACATTATTACAGCAGTAAGGCAGGAAGCAACACTGGTGATATTGCAATGGATGAATTACGGTGTCATTTATTGTGCCGTGTGTCATTATGACATATTTTTGAAATTGGAAAATGTTCATTTGTACCGTTGTAATCTATTTAGAAGACAGGTGACGTGTCATCTTCTCTCCTTTCGTTCATTTTTGTTTGAGGACCCAACAGTCAGCAGCAACTCCTGCTGATGTGTTTTTACTCCACGATCAGAGCAAAGCAATGATGAAAGCTGTAATGTGTCGTTAAAGATATTTAATTGCAAGTCAAAGTACTCGTCACACATTTATCAGTCAGTTATTACTGATTTGTAAACATGTTAAGCAGCGTTTTAATTTGTCCTGCAGCCATGAAACGTGCTGTAAGACAAATCAATACACCAGCAGCTCCTGTGTCCTGTTCTCTAAAATCCCTGTTTTAGTGAATGTAGTCTGGTGTGTGTGCTGTTTGTGGTTAAACCAAAAGGATCTTCCAACACACCAGACTCCATTAACAAAAACACTAATTTTACCTTTCAGAAGACAGATGTTGCTGGTCTGCTGCTGCCTCGATCGGTTAATTTGTTTGAGTTGTTGTGTGACTTTGGTGTTTTAAAGGGTTAATTTGGATCCAGTACAATGTTTGAGTAACATACAATAACTCAAACAAACAAATTTATCAAGCCTCATGTAAACCAGCAACTCCTGTGTCCTGTTCTCTAAAATCCCTGTTTTAGTGAATGTAGTCTGGTGTGTGTGCTGTTTGTGGTTAAACCAAAAGGATCTTCCAGGTCTCTCTCTGTAGGGATCCTTTCCATGATGCTGTCACACACTTAGAATAACACTCTGAGCCTGTCAGTGGATCAAACAAGCTCTTTTAGTGGACCTACTGTGATCAGGTGCAGTTGTCCTAAAGGATCACGTTGCAGCCATTGCAGCCCGTTTGGTGGCTGCTGGCTGAGGTGATCTACTGGACCAGTTCCAACACTTTTACTACCTACCAGTCACTCACACACCAGGATGTGGACAGGTAGAACAAAGGTTGTTTCCAACTGACACTAAAACTGCATCTGTTGACCACGATAAGCTCAGACAGCACTGTGGGATGAAGATTCTCAGAAGATAAAGACCGAAGCAAACAGGTCCCACACAAAGTCGTCATCATCCTCGCCAGCCGGTGACTCATGCAGAAGAGCAGCATTGTTCTTGTGTTGCAGCGTAGCCCGAGTTGGCCCTAATATTTATTCCACAGTGTCATATGATGAAGACAGGAACACATGGTGAGTGGAAGGTGGGATTCATCATCACACATAGTAACTCAGCAAACAGTGAAATGTGGCTGAAAACACTCAAACAGGTACAAAGACTGTCCACCAAACTTTGGAGGTCAGTATTTTGTACTTTTAATCCCCCACAGATTCAGATTAATGATGCAAAACATAAATCCACAGATAACTAACGTCACAGCATGGTGAGCTGTATCAGATGACCCTTTATCAGCTGCCACATTAAAGAGATGCACACGTGAATTATAATCCATAGAATGAGCACTTTGACTTTTGGTATTTTAAGTGTATTTTGACGCTAATACTTCTGTCCTTTTACTTAAGTAAGGATAGAAGTACTTCCTCCAAACTTCTCTGGATCCACTAAAAGGCACTGATTTGGTCCTGAAGAAGGTTTTTCTAACATGAAACAAGGAGATCTGATGATGTTCTCACATGGTTTTGCTAATCAGCTACAGCTAGCAGAATGCTAACGTTAGCAGCAGTCAATCGCCCCTTGTATGCTTTTGTTGTTGTTTTGGTTTTGGGAACATGTCGTGTGCTCTGCCACAGTTACTGAGCTGTGATTGGACTGTTGCTTTCTGGAGGAAGGGCTTAGTGAACAGTAGAAACTCCTCTACCTGCAGGGGGCGCTACATGCTACATGCTACACATGCATGTGTAAAGTAAACTGCAGAAAAGACTTTCCAGGTAGAGCGCACCAACATCTCAGGCCTGCAGAGCCGGCTAACTTCCTGTTAGCGCTGAGCTAATGATTGATTGAGCTAATGATGTAATCGTGCAGCTCTTTTAGACTTTCCGAATATTATTGGACTGAATTGATCAAAGTCTGACGGTGGAAGGAGTCATTTCACAGGTTGTGAAGCTAAAAAAAAATGTCTCCTCTGATTTCCAGGTGTCTCTTTCACAATAAGAGTTTGTGGGAAAAAGTCTTTTTGGGCCCCGTTGAGTCACGTGACGGACGCCATTGTTTGCTTGTGCTGCCTTCATAAACAACAAAATGGTGCATTCAGGTGCTTTGGGATGTTGCGCTGAGCTAACAGGAAGTTAGCCCTTTGCTAACTTGAATGGCAGTAAAATGATGTAATCGTGCAGCTCTTTTAGACTCTCTGAATATTATTGGACTGAATTGATTAAATTCAGACGGTGGAAGGAGTCATTTCACAGGCTGTGAAGCTCTGATTTCCAGGTGTCTCTTTCACAATAAGAGTCTTTTTGGGCCCCATTGAGTCAAGAGAGGGACGCCATTGTTGTTATTAGTTTGGCCACCAGGTCCAGTTGCTTTCAAAGCCTTGTGGTGCCTTCAGGGCTTCAGATTGTCCATTTCATAAACAGCATAATGGTGCATTCAGGTGCTTTGGGATGTCGCTCTCCTACTTCGGTGCTTTCATGAGCTGTTCGCTCGTAAAGTGGAAACAACACAAACAAGATGTTCTGTGTTTTATTGCTCAGAGCGTTTCAACGACACTTTAACTCTTATTTCCATCATAAATAACTTTTCTCACTAATCCAGGTGACTCTACCTGGACGGTTACAACCTGACACCAGCAGAAACACTCATATGAAATACACGGATTAATAAAAAGTCTCTCACTGTCTTTCCGACCTGAGGGGGCGTATACACGACTTCTCCCAGCTGGGGGGGGGGGGGTCCATTTTTGCGACTACTCCGACGCCACTTGAATGCACCGCAAGCTCGGGGTTCAAAGTTCAAAAGGACATAATTTTCCGTCGTGGACTGCCGAGTGAAAAACAAGGCGGAGGTGTGAAGTTGCCTCACGGTGGTGTTGTTCTTTCCACATGTGTGTTGTATGACTGTGTGTAATATCACTGGACATGAATGATTCATGAGCAGCTGTTGGTGGTGTGTTGATAATCATTGCCTGGAGTATCTCTCTTTTATTATCTCTATCTTTTCATTCGCTGTCTGACTCATTGTCTCCCCCTCTCTCCCCCCCAGGTCTCTCTCTCTCTCTCTCTCTCTACCTCTCTCTACCTGAACACCTTGAATCAGGGTAATAACGGCCAGAAAAACAGGACATGTCTATTCCTGCTGCCTCGACTCTCTCCTCCGCCTCGAGCTCACACTTTCTCTCCTTCACTATCACTTTCTCTCTCTCTCACTCCCTTTTTCTCTCCGTTCACTTGTTTCTTCTTGCCCCTGGTTTGTCAGCAAGTCATCGATTTCACGTGAGGAGGGCGAGAAGAGAGACGGAGGAGCTGAGATCTCCCTTCTCTTTTGCTGCTAGTTAGTTTGTCACCCGGTCAGCTGGGTGATTAGTTAGGTAGTTAGTTCATTAGTTAGTTAGTCTGACAAAAACTCAGGTATGCTGTTGTAGTAGGTGAGCTGGAGAGGAGGATTCACAGCTCACTGCCTGAATCCCACTAAAGTGAACGTCATGGCTGTCAAATACCTGGTAAGCCTGATCAACACATTTACTACCAACGATCTCTTCACGACCGCCCGTCACTGGTCTCTTTGGTGTCATGTGATCTGAAAACGTGCCGCTTAAAAGGTGAATGCGTTTAATCCAGCGTGGCGAATGTGTTCGGCCGTCACTGAACGGGAGTAAAAATCTACAGCGTGACGTTCGTAACAGCCACAATCATTTGAGTTTTAGCAGCAGAGGAGCTGTTAGCCTGAGGTTTGATCCTGCCTGTGGTTTGGGTTTTTACCAGGACTTTAATCTCAAAAATGTCATTCCAGTTGTAAAAAGTTCCGTCCAAACATTTATTTATTTAAAACATTTTACACACCTCACGACGTAACAATAATGTTGGCTAAAGCGGTATGAATGCTAAGCTAACGTCAACCAAGACAATGAAAAAAGCCAAGTTATCTCCAACAACAACTTATCCATTGAGTCAATAGTGACCTGAAGATGTCGATGAAGTTGTCAACGCTTCACTAAAAGTTTTGTCATCCATGCAGGGTTTAGCTTTGTCAGTGCTAGCTGCAGGAGTGCTAACATTAGCCGCAGGCGTGCTATCATTAGCTAACAGCATGGTAACATTAGCCGCAGGCGTGCTATCATTAGCTAACAGCATGGTAACATTAGCCGCAGGCGTGCTATCATTAGCTAACAGCATGGTAACATTAGCCGCAGGCGTGCTATCATTAGCTAACAGCATGATAACATTAGCTGCAGGATTGCTAACATTAGCTGCAGGCATGCTAACAAGTATGCAACTCTACAACGTTAGCTGCAGCTGCTGTGGGGGACTTTCAGACAGACTTAGTGTGTCCAGGTGCTTCGTCAGGTCGGACATCTTGTCCATCTTTGCATTTCACACCACAAATATTGCAGCGAGAGTCGAGAGTTGAGTTTTTAAACGTGTGACCACACACGTCCGTTTTCTCTGCTGACATTTGGCACCGATTTCTACTCAATAACGTAACTAAGTTTGTACACTTAAATGTGCAGAATTCAAACGATCATAGTTTGATTTTTATAGTTTGTTTTCAGTTTTAAATCATAGTTTGAGGAAGATCACCAAATCTGTTGTGGCGAAGACCAGGTGAACGCAGCGTGACACGAAACAGCTCAGTGTTGTTTTACTTCACAGCGGGAGGAGACCTCCTGTGAATATGTGTGGATGTTCTGTCTTTACTTTGTCAGGGCTTCTTGACACGACAAATGAACTTCCTAGCTAGCTTCCTAGTAATGTTGTCACCATGACAACAAAGGGTCCAGTTCACCTGTTGCTACGTTAGGCGGTCGTGTTGGTGCGTCTCAGACACTGAAAGGTGCCTTCAGGCCTGACGAAGCGCCAATATTTGACAACGTGGGAATGAGAGCGGGTTGAAATACCGGTTGTCCTCATCGTAAAACACATACACTCCAGTTACCTGTTTTTTTCAGGTGCTCCGAGCTAACACTTAGCCAAAGCTAATGCTGTCAGGTCCTGTAATAAATCCTCCTCGGTGAAGCTGTTCTTGAGAAGTGGTGATTAGACTTCCTGGTGTGCTGCTTTAATCTGACGGGCGTTTCTCTTATTCTGTCCACCACGTTCGTAGCAGTGTGGGTTTAGCCATAAAACACAACACCACAAACCACATCCCCCAAAAATATTTAATCAAATCAAACACTGAACATTTATTGCAGCAGTAAAGTACCAAAGAGCAGCTGAGAGCACCATGGACACCGACTGAAAGGTCTTACCTCGACTAAAACAGCTTCTCACATCTCTGAAAATCACATTTTTCACATTGAGACGTTATTTTCAGTAACTAATAACTTAACGGTTAATTTAACAGCAAAAAACAAATCTACAAAAAAACCTGGTTGATGTGCAATGCATGCTGGGATACCTGCAGAAGTCTTGTTGGTAAACGGGGCGACATTTGGGCCGTTCTTGTCCAGACGTGGACTCAGGATGTGATTTATGACGCAAGAAAAACAAGAGCAGACACGAGCGGAGGCTGTGAGAGGTCTGATGAGCAGATAAAACTCTTTCTGTTTCCTGATCAGAAGCTACAAGATGTGCAGCTCCAGTCATCAAAGGTCTCGTATCGAGAAAATGGGTTTGGTGTTTGATATAAACTCGGGGGTGTAAAATCAGTCCCACAACAGCGGTCTGACCAACATGGCGGCAGTTCCCACTAGTTAGCGTAAACCCGACATTAGCTCGCTCCGGAGCAGTCGGCCAAAGAGACGATAACCACCGGCTGCCAACACAGAACCTGAGCGGGTCCCGTCGGCCGGAGGGCGGCCCGGCAGTGTTCTGGCCGCCATTTTGTGTCTGGGCCGGCATCGGCGACTCTCACCTCTGATGTCATAATGCAGCCGTGGAGGTGGCTGAGCCAAAATGGCGGCGGCCAGCAGTGTGTGTGTGTGTGTGTGTGTGTGTGTGTGTGTGTGTGTGCGTGTGTGTGTGTGTGTGTGTGTGTGTGTGTGTGTGGGAGGGACACAAAGAAAGATGGCCTCCGAAACACACCGATCAAAATGTGTTAAAGCGTGAGAGCTTTAAATAGTGATTCTGAAACATGTCACTTCGTCATGTTGGACTGTCTTTACATTTCAGTTCGTCAACTCAAGTGTGTGTGTGTGTGTGTGTGTGTGTGTGTGTGTGTGTGTGTGTTTGTGTGTGTTGAGTCAGTGTGGGTGTGCTGACTTCCTGCTGTGAGGAAACTCTCTTCCGATGGAGACACACTGAAACGTTTCGGATCCTAACTGATGTGGAAACACACACACACACACACACACACACACACACACACACACTCACACACACTCACTGATGACAGGTCTGGGGGGAGCTTCACCTCGTCATCGCATCAATAATTTACTTGTCATATCAAACTTCCTTAATTGAGGCGACGACAACAAAGTGCTTCTGCTGCAGCCGTCAGCAGAAGCACGTGCAGCCGGAGCTACCGGAGCTCTTCAGTCAGTCTGAGCTGCAGACTGGAGGCTCTGGAGGGAAGACGGAGCGGTGAGTGCAGCGTTCTTGTTGTTAGAGAAGTGCCTGAGACGAAGGGCTGCTGCTGCTGGAGTAAATGTCAGGATTCACATCCTTTAATGAGGTGAAATATTGTTGTAATATCGGCAGATCTCCTCAGTTGAGAAGCAGAAACTGTTTTTTTGTTTTCTGGCGATTAAAAGATTTTCTAAACTCTGATTCCTTTTTGCTTTGCATTGTGGGATAACGGTGTCAACGTTACACTTAAAGATCAGGAGTTCACAGTCCAGATACTGACTGGTTTGAGTTTTGAATTTGAGTGTTTTGTGGAATTCAGACTGAAATGACTGGTAGGTAGTAAAAGTGTTGGAACTGGTCCAGTAGATCACCTCAGCCAGCAGCCACCAAACGGGCTGCAATGGCTGCAACGTGATCCTTTGGGACAACTGCACCTGATCACAGTAGGTCCACTAAAAGAGCTTGTTTGATCCACTGACAGGCTCAGAGTGTTATTCTAAGTGTGTGACAGCATCATGGAAAGGATCCCTACAGAGAGAGACCTGGAAGATCCTTTTGGTTTAACCACAAACAGCACACACACCAGACTACATTCACTAAAACAGGGATTTTAGAGAACAGGACACAGGAGCTGCTGCTCTGCTGTTGGCTTGATAAATTAGTTTGTTTGTGTTATTATAGGTCACTCAAATATTGTACCGGATCCAAATTAACCCTTTAAAAACCAAAGTCACATAACAACTCAAACAAATTAACCGATCGAGGCAGCAGCAGACCAGCATCTTCTGTCTTCTGAAAGGTAAAATTACTGTTTTTGTTAATGGAGTCTGGTGTGTTTGCTGGTCTGCTGGACCAATTCCAAACATTTTGTACCTACTAATCATTTTTTAGTTAAATAGTCCTTCAGTGGTGTTTCTATCATTTTAATGGTCCTTCTCTCTCTCTATCAGCGTGGTGTTGTGATGAACAGCTGAGACCGACTCAAACACACACACACACACACACACCATGAGCATGTCGGCAGTGCACGCAGCCTCCCCCCCTGCTGAGGAGCCGACCACGCCCCCACCCATGACCACGCCTCCACGCAAGCCCTCGGTCCGTCTACAGGAGAGGTGGGTATCAACCACTCACACATCTTCAAATATCACACGTGTTATAACTTTACTAAACGTATTAATGTTCCAAACTTGTCTGGACTCTGCAGAAATATCCTCACTTTTCAAAAAATGTCTTCGCTTTGTGAAAATGTAAAAACTCTCTACTTTTGTAAGACGGTTCTCCAAAAATATTCATACCACCGGCACAAAATATCTGTTTTGCTGATTTCTTACTTTAAAAAAAGTCTTTCTAAAAATGTCTGATTTCCCAAATTGTCTGAATTTTCTTCCTAAAAGATGTTTTACTGTCCAAAAATATTGTTGTATTCCAGAAATGACCTCAGTTTCCTGAAGATAAAAATGTTTTCTAGATCAATTTCTCGTTTCCTGATTGGGCTCTTTGTTTGTAGGCGGGGCTCCAACCTCTCTCTGCTATTGGACGTGAGCACCCTGGGGGCGGAGCCTGTTTGCTCTGTCTCCACCCCAAAGGAGGTGTGGCTTCAGCTGCTTCACACCTCCTCCCGACCGCTCACGCACGCCACGCTGCTGCAGGCCGCCGCCGACACAAACACGCTGAATGCAGAGTATCAGGTAACGGCGTGATGGATTTATCGCACACAGCAACTTCCTGATGTTCCTGAGAGATCAAGATTTAAAGAAAACTTCAGTATCTTTAAACCTGGGCTCTATTTTTACATGTCTTGGTGTCTGAATGACTTGTAGGGATAGAAGCTGTTGGTATTGGCTCAGTAGATCACCTCAAACAGGCCGTAATATCGCTCTCTGCAAACACACCAGACTCCATTGACAAAAACAGCAATTTTACTTCATCTACTGGACCAATTCCAACACTTTCTTGAACCCAAACTATGTGAGAAGAATGTCCAGAATTAAAATGACTGAATTTGCCCTTTGAAATGCAGATTTGTTTGCTTAATTGGCCTTCTTTCTAAACACACATCCCTCCTGTGTGGACATTCATGCTAACTTCTTACACCTGAGCTCTGCGTGAGATGAGGTGTGTTTGTTTTAACGTCCAGCCCGTCCCTGTCTCCCCCACAGAAGATCCCTCCGAACTTTGTGAGTCCTGCAGAGCTCGACGTTCCAGGACACTTAATCAAAGACAGATACAAAACCATCCTACCCAGTCAGTAACTCCACCGTCCTCCTGTGCTCAGTAGAAACTCAGCAGACTCAGTTTTCCTCTTGTTCACCGTTGTGGTTTGCTGTTTTTACCGTTTAGACCCTGAGAGCCGGGTGATCCTGAGGAGCGCGGAGGAGGAGGCGGGGCCGGACCGCTACATCAACGCCAACTACATCAGGGTCAGAGTCTAACTTCATTCCTTCATTTGAATCAGCTTTCCAGATCCTGAAACCCTGCTGATGTTTCACACAACGTTAAAACGGCAGATTTTCAATGGAAGTTCTGCACTGGACAATTCACACATTTCGTTTATCTTTAGTCTCTGTTTCTACATCCACTGTTGTTCTGGATCAACATGTTCTCTGTCTCTCTTTAGTCTCCTCTGATGAACAACATGTCTGAAGTCTTTTCTCACTCATTCTGCTTTAGTGACTTCTGGAACCTTCTAGCTGAGGTTGGACACATTTTAGGGACATGAAGAAGAAGAAGAAGAAGCGTTTAGAGAGTTCAGAGGGTTTAAAAGATCAGCAAAAGGATTTTAATGTTCCTCCCTCATGTCTTTATTCACAGCATGAAGAAGTACTGAGGAGACAGTTCAGTTACTTTATTTCATTATTGATTAAAACATGTTTCCTGCAGTGTTTTATCAAAAAGCAAACAAGCCGATAGCATGTGACAGCGCTGTCACTCAGCGTGGGCGTCTTCTGAGTGTGTGTGTGTGTGTGTGTGTGTGTGTGTGTGTGTGTGTGTGTGTGTGTGTGTGTGTGTGTGTGTGTGTCGGACAGCTAAACAAGCAGAAACTCAGATATGAGCCGTCGGTTTGTCAGCGTCAGTCTGACAACCAGGAAAACCACAGGAAGTGAGGGAGGAAGTGACATGTCCCTGACTCACCCTCCCCCCCAGCCCACGCATCCCTCACACTCTGTGTGTGTGTGTGTGTGTGTGTGTGTGTGTGTGTGTGTGTGTGTGTGCACTCACCTGCTGACAGTTGCTGCAGAAACACCTGCTGCTCCTCCTGAACTCATGAAGCTCGACGTGAAGCTGCAAACACGCATGTAGATGAAGGTGTAGATGAAGGTGTAGATGAAGGTTAAGATAAAGTGTAGATGAAGGTGTAGATGAAGGTGAAGATAAAGGTGAAGATGAAGGTGTAGATGAAGGTTAAGATAAAGTGTAGATGAAGGTGTAGATAAAGGTGAAGATGAAGGTGAAGATAAAGGTGAAGATAAAGGTGTAGATGAAGGTGTAGATGAAGGTTAAGATAAAGTGTAGATGAAGGTGAAGATAAAGGTGAAGATGAAGGTGAAGATAAAGGTGAAGATAAAGGTGAAGATGAAGGTGTAGATGAAGGTGAAGATAAAGGTGTAGATAAAGGTGAAGATGAAGGTGTAGATAAAGGTGAAGATAAAGATGAAGATAAAGGTGAAGATAAAGGTGAAGATAAAGATGAAGATAAAGGTGAAGATAAAGGTGTAGATGAAGGTGAAGATAAAGGTGTAGATGAAGGTGAAGATAAAGATGAAGATAAAGGTGAAGATAAAGGTGTAGATGAAGGTGAAGATAAAGGTGTAGATGAAGGTGAAGATAAAGATGAAGATAAAGGTGAAGATGAAGGTGTAGATGAAGGTGTAGATAAACACGGCTGCTGATTGGACGCTCAGTGATCGTTCACTTCCTGCTGTATCGATCAGAGGAGACGAACTTTTGAGTTTGTCAAAAACAAACAAGCTGAAAATCTGTTTGACTGATTGATTGATTGTATTGCTGTATTGATCGCTGTGAGCTGTATTGATCGCTGTATTGATCGCTGTATTGATCAGTGTATCGCTGTATTGATCGCTGTGAGCTGTATTGATCGGTGTATTGCTGTATTGATCGTCTCCCTACAGGGGTACCGAGGGGCTCCGAGGTCCTTCATTGCCACCCAGGGCCCGATGCTTCACACTGTGGGGGACTTCTGGGACATGATGTGGCAGGAGGGGAGCAGCATCATCGTCATGGTGACCAGGCTGAAGGAGAGCAACGAGGTGGGGAGGTGCTGCTGCTGCTCCTGCTGCTCCTGCTGCTCCTCCTCCTGCTCCTCCTTCTCCTCCTCCTGCTGCTGCTGCTCTTCCTCCTTCTCCTCCTCCTCCTTTGTCCTTCCTCCTCCTTCTCTTCCCCCTCCTCCTCCTCTTCCTCCTTCTCCTCCTGCTTCTGCTCCTCTTCCTCCTTCTCCTCCTCCCCCTGCTCCTCCTCCTCCTCCTCCTCTTCCTCCTGCAGACTTCTTCTAAAAGTTTGTGGTGTTTCTTCCAGAAATGTGAGCTGTACTGGCCACAGCCGAGGGAGAGGAGCAGAAGGGTGAAGGAGGAGGAGGAGGAGGATGAAGAGGAGGAGCAGGAGGAGGAGGAGGAGGAGGAGGAGGAGGAGGAGGAGGAGGAGACGAGCCGATTCGGCAGATTCCTCTTCAGAGTGAGAGACAGCCGACAGAAAGACGGGTTTACTGTCACCGACATGGAGATCCAGGTACAGAACTCACCTTTAGACGGCAAAACCAAACCTGCTTGTTCTCCTCAGTGTTAGTGAAGCGTTTCAATCAGAACCAGAACCAGAACCAGGACCAGGACCAGAACCAGAACCAGAACCAGAACCAGAACCTGAACCTGAACCAGGACCAGAACCAGGACCAGAATTAGTACCAGAACCAGAATCAGAGGATGTTCCGCCGGATTCATTGGAGCTGGATTATACAGAAGGAACGCAGACAGGCCGAGACTGCAGCTGTACACAAGGATCCGGACCAAGAGGACCGTCCAGAACCATCCAATACCATTCAGGACCACCGAGGACCATCCAGGACCACAGAGGACCATCCAGGACCATCTAGAACTATCCAGGACCACCAAGGACTATCCAGGACCACCGAGAACCATCCAGGACCATCTAGAACCATCCAGAACCATCCAGGACCATCTAGAACCATCCAGGACCATCTAGAACTATCCAGGACCACCAAGGACTATCCAGGACCACCGAGAACCATCCAGGACCATCTAGAACCATCCAGGACCATCTAGAACCATCCAGAACCATCCAGGACCATCTAGAACCATCCAGGACCATCTAGAACTATCCAGGACCACCGAGAACCATCCAGGACCATCTAGAACCATCTAGAACCATCCAGGACCATGTAGGAATATCGCTCAAACTTCCCTCTGATGTCGGCAGAAACTGAATCGTTCTGCTCTGATGGATTTCAGAACCGGTCGTTCTTATTGGATGCTGACCCAGACGGAGTCTCAGAAGCAATGCATCCTGGTCCGTGTAGGCGCTCCCATCAAACAGCACAGCGGCACTGAGGAGTTTATTGCTTACTGGACTACATTTACCATCAGCACTGACGGGTATTCTAATAATAAAGTGTGTGTGTGTGTGTGTGTGTGTGTGTGTGTGTGTGTGCAGCTGTGTGCGGAGCGCCGTCCCGTCAGACACTACTGGTTCACCTCTTGGCCGGACCACCACATCCCACAATGCACCGCTGCCCTGCTGCGGCTGGTGGAGGAGGTGGAGATGTACAGCAGGTCCCTCCCGCCGCCCGGCTCCCAGCCAATCACGGCCCCCGGCTTCACTCGCGGACCAATCGTCGTCCACTGCAGGTTGGTCGTTTATCACCGCGTCTGGTCACCTCACCAGCTCGCCGTCAGCAGATGAGGATTCTGGGAGTTGTGCGAACATTCAGAGCTTGGAACTCTGTCTCTGTGTCTCTTGACCTGAAACATCAAAAAATATTTATTTCAAATGTTTTCTGATGACATTTGACTCCAAAATCACCTGAAAAGGACAAAAAAGTTACAGAAATTATTGGCGAAAGTCAATGGGTTGCTAATTCACAGTGTTGCTAGCTTGATACACCCAGAAGAATAATTGTTTTTCATGTCAAACCAAAAAATTACCAAGTTCTCCCTCAAAATATTACAACTTTTGCTCTTGAAATCTTAATTAAAGAGAAGAACAATAGTTATATGAAGTCTACAGCAGCATAAGATGGACGAGTAGTAATGAAATCTATAGTCCTATCTGTACACATCCTAACTGAAAGAGCTTGTTTGATCCACTGACAGGCTCAGAGTGTTATTCTAAGTGTGTGACAGCATCATGGAAAGGATCCCTACAGAGAGAGACCTGGAAGATCCTTTTGGTTTAACCACAAACAGCACACACACCAGACTACATTCACTAAAACAAGGATTTTAGAGAACAGGACTCAGGAGCTGCTGCTCTGCTGCTGCCTCCATCAGTCAGTGTGTTTGTGTTATTGTGTGTTACTCAAATATTGTATTGGACCCAAACTGACTCTTTAAAACACCAAAGTCACATAACAACTCAAAATTTGCCAAATCATGCAGCAGTTTATCAGCAACATCTGTCTTCTGAAAGATAAAATTACTGTTTTTGTTAATGGAGTCTGGCCTGTTTGAAGAGTGATTAAAAGACTCTCACTCTTGCTCACGAGGGATTTTGAATGCAAGACTTTTACTTGTAATGGAGTATTTTTACATTAACTTGGTACTTTCACTCCTTTTACCTCACAGAACATAAGCGTTGCTGGTCATCTGCTTTGTTTGTGTTACTGTGTGACTTTGGTGTTAAGGAGCACAAAAAGTTTGAAAAGGTTCAAAAATACAAAATTAAAAGTCGTGAAGTACATCAGTAGAAAGCGTCTGCGGAACTGAACTGTAAAACCAGCTTGCGGTGCCTCAAACCAGATCGGGGGATGTGTCGGAAGCTACTTCCTGTTAGAGAGCGTCGTACCTGAGCAGCCAACCACAGCCGAGAGGACAGATGAAAGAGTGTGAGTGTGCAGGCTGTGGTGCGGATCTGACCTACGACGTGTCTCCACATGCAAAGAGATGAGTTTCTAGAGATCCAACGAGAAAGAGGAAGTAGATTAAACCACCGCAGTCATGAGAAGATGGAGAGAGTCTGCCCTCAACCTGACTTCAATCACAGTCAAATTTCACTGGAATTTAAACGTACTTCAACATACACAAATATAGTGTTGGATCTGAATGTATGCCAAAGTCACACAGTAACACAAACTAACTAACCAACAGGCAGCACCAATATGTTAATGTGCAAATACACCATTACAAGTTCAAAATCCCTCGTAAGTAAGAGTCTTTTAATCACTCGCTTAAACAGACCAGACTCCATTGATAAAAACAGTAATTTTACCTTTCAGAAGACAGAAGTTGCTGGTCTGCTGCTGCCTCGATTGGTTAATTTGTTTGAGTTGTTGTGTGACTTTGGTGTTTTAAAAGGTCAAATACAATATTTGAGTAACATACAGTAACACAAACAAACTAATTTATCAAGGCAGAAGTAAACCAGCAGCTCCTGTGTGCTGTGAGCTAAAATCCCTGTTTTAGTGAATGTAGTCTGGTGTGTGTGCTGTTTGTGGTTAAACCAAAAGGATCTTCCAGGTCTCTCTCTGTAGGGATCCTTTCCATGATGCTGTCACACACTAAGACCTATGACCAATTCCAAAACTTTTGGTGAATCTAACCTGCCCCCCCTCCTCCTCTCAGTGCAGGTATAGGGAGGACAGGCTGTTTTATAGCCAGCAGTATCGGCTGTCAGCAGCTCAGAGAAACAGGTCAGGTTGACATCCTGGAGACTGTGTGTCAGCTTCGACTGGACAGGTGGGTCTCTCATCTTTTTCTGTCCCTGCTGTCACGTTTAGGTTATACCTGAAATGCAGCATGTTTAACC
This sequence comes from Pempheris klunzingeri, assembly GCF_042242105.1. Lineage (NCBI taxonomy): Eukaryota > Metazoa > Chordata > Actinopteri > Acropomatiformes > Pempheridae > Pempheris > Pempheris klunzingeri. The sequence goes on along the minus strand of NC_092022.1, from coordinate 26,604,549 downwards.
CGTAGTTTCCCCCCCTCCCCTCCCAATCCTGTGCAGGGGTGGTATGATCCAGACCACAGAGCAGTACCAGTTCCTGTACTCCACACTGGGCCAGTACAGCTCCCAGCTACAGCACAACCAGGTACTCACAATACAGTAACAGCAACGTGATCCTTTGGGACAACTGCACCTGATCACAGTAGGTCCACTAAAAGAGCTTGTTTGATCCACTGACAGGCTCAGAGTGTTATTCTAAGTGTGTGACAGCATCATGGAAAGGATCCCTACAGAGAGAGACCTGGAAGATCCTTTTGGTTTAACCACAAACAGCACACACACCAGACTACATTCACTAAAACAGGGATTTTAGAGAACAGGACACAGGAGCTGCTGCTCTGCTGCTGCCTCCATCAGTTAGAGTGTTTGTGTTATTGTGTGACTTTGGGCTTTTTAAGGGTTAGTACAGATCCAACACAACATTTATGTAACACACAGTAACACAAACACACTGACTGATGGAGGCAGCAGCAGAGCAGCAGCTCCTGTGTCCTGTTCTCTAAAATCCCTATTTTAGTGAATGTAGTCTGGTGTGTGTGCTGTTTGTGGTTAAACCAAAAGGATCTTCCAGGTCTCTCTCTGTAGGGATCCTTTCCATGATGCTGTCACACACTTAGAATAACACTCTGAGCCTGTCAGTGGATCAAACAAGCTCTTTTAGTGGACCTACTGTGATCAGGTGCAGTTGTCCCAAAGGATCACGTTGCAGCCATTGCAGCCGTTTGGTGGCTGCTGGCTGAGGTGATCTACTGGACCAGTTCCAACACTTTTACTACCTACCAGTCACTCACACACCAGGGTTAAAACACCACTTCGTCCGGACATCACAGCAGATTATTAACTGATCTTCTCTTCGGGGACCTCTGACCTCTTATTTCCTCTCAGCTCTCTGCTGTGTTTTCCAATAAAGTTTGATAAAAAACTGTTTGATAAAAACAGCATGAACGTCTTCCACCAAATATCAACCTTGGTATCTTTTCACCACGAGCTTAACCGAGTGGTTTTAGTCGCCTAAACATAACCAAACCTTAACCAGATCACCAGATCGGAGAGTCGTGTGGTTTAGATGTGGTGCAGCGGTTAAACACAGTGTTTCCTCTTCACCAGGAGCAGGACCAGAACCGGCCCGTCACACTGCCACCGGACCAGCAGAACCCGGAGAACCCGTGCGTCAGTGCGCAGCTACAGAACCTCCAGCTGGACGACACACACAACAGGAGGAAATGATGCCAAGCAGAACCTGGAGAACCAGCAGCCGCACACCTAAATAAGCCCGGAAAGAACCAGTAAGACACCAGCAGCAGAACCCAAAGAACCGATGCACTCACAGACGGAGAATCTGGGGAACCAGCAGCAGCAGGAGCCCCATAAGAACATGATCTTTTGGTCCAGTAGAGATCCAGAAGAACCGGTGCTGCAGAGCCTCGGAGAACCCAGAGCATCGGGGACATTAAACATTAAACCTTTCTCCATGGAACCAAGAACCACAAACCAAGAGAACCAAATGGAGGAGACCCACAGAAACTGATCACATCAAATGAAAAGGGAAACAGATAAGAAGATTTTTGATCTTTAACTTTAAAGATGATTTTACCGGAGTGAAACCAGAACTTCTGGGTTTTTGTTACGGAAGCGAGAAACTTTATTCAAACCTCTTTAACGCTAAACTGCAGCACCGGAACACAAGCAAGTTCAGACGGCCTTTAACAAACATCATTTCCCATGAGCCCGAGGTTCGTTTCCTCCGTTAGATGTGTTTGGTTCTCCTCCCGACCTGTCGGCCAATCACAGCGCTCCTTTAACACGGGGTACCAAACGATGCGCCATAAACAGCCAGGATGTTTTAAAGGAGAACAGACGCTCAAAGCTCCCACATCCTGCTCGTGTTAAAGTTTTTAGCATGTTGATGTTACCACTAAAACAGGTTTCCATGGTTACGTATTTTCCTCCTCCAGACAAGAAACAAGCAGAAACAATCCGCCGCTTCGCTCGCGCCTTCGCCGTGTCCGTGCTAGTGGGAGCCGGAGGTAGTGAGGAGGAAACGATGGCTCCTCCCTCCTCCCTCCTCCTCCTGCCTCCTCCCTCCTCCTCCTGCCTCCTGCCTCCTCCTGCTGCCTCCAACCTGTGACTCTGCTTGGGGAGTTGCAGGTTTTTGGACTTTTGAATTTTCTAACCTAGGTTGCCACCATGGGGGGACTGATCATTCCCACAGCCAGACTGTGTCTCAGAGGGCCGTCCATTAATCAGAAGGGGTTCGACCCCTCGGTGTGAACGTGAGTGTGGGAGAAACGTCTCCTCCGTCTTGTGTGACTGAATGTTTGTTTCCTCTCGTGGGTTTAAAGGACGGCAGAATCCTCTTCTGGTGACTCCACAGCTCCTTTATACACACTGATGACGATCCAGTCTTGTGTCGTCAGATTTTGGGTGTTTGAATTTGAATTTTGATTTTAATGTTTGTCGACTGTAAACTGATGATTTTATAAACGAGCCTCTGACTGTGTGACCGAAGTGTGTGTGTGTGTGTGTGTTTGTGTGTGTGTGTGTGTGTGTGTGTGTGTGTGTGTGAATTAAAGAGGCTGTAATTAATAATAAGAATAAACCGGCTCAGTGTTGCTTCCTTCACGTTTCATCCAGTGACAGAATGTAACTGAGTACATTTACTCCAGTACTGTACAAAAGTACAAATTTGAGGTACTTAATAACTTAATAACTTAATTATTGATTAAGTTACAAGTTAATAATTGATTTTATCTTCCTGTCACGTTCTACTACGTCTCAGAGGCATATTTGTACTTTTTACTTCACTTTATCTAAACCACTTCAGTTACTTTACACAGTTTTACAGTGAAAACTTGTGAAGAATTTATAAAATCTGATGTTTTTGTTAAAGATTAAACTCCCCAGCAGGTTATTCACGTCCAGCTGAGACCTCCAGTCCACTGATCAATCAGTCAGCTGACAGAAGACTAATGTGATCGATCCTGGTGATGGCTGGAGTCTCTTCTCCTGGTTGCAACTTTTCTTTGAGTGATTTTGTCAATCTGTGACACAGATTTATTGATCGTGGAACAGCTTCCCCTGCTCTGTCTGTCGACCACTTCATCTCACATTAAAGGTGTGTTTACTGAGTTCACTTTTCTACTGAAGAGTCACGTCTCAGTGTCTCAGAGCCAGAAATACTTTACTGATCACTGACACAGTCGCTGCTCTTATAGATCAGAAAGAAGTTAGTAAAAAACATGTGCATCATGCTGCATGGGGTTAGGATCCATAAATGAGTTAGTTAGTGTTCATATACAGGAATAATATAAATGATTATGACTTTCTTGTTATGAAGAGAATGATAACTGTAAAAGGATTGTATATAATTGTGATTATGTAATAACTATAACTAGTCTGGATTAAATTTGAAGACAATAAATGCAGTTGGATGATGAGGCAGGTTTATTTATTTATTTACAGGGACATAAAACCCAAGAAGAAGAAAACACAGAAACATTAAACTGCATGTAAAAGATAATAAAAGCATTATTCTAGATTATAGATACATTGTCAGGGGTTACTTGGTTATGTTTTTGATTACATCTGTAAAATATGCTGATTTAAAATAGACATTTCAGCTAAAATACTGTTTAAAATGCATTTTATTTTATTTATATTTTACACATATAAAACAATACTGTGTAAAATACATTTAATTTGCATTGAAGATGTTTTGAGATGTTTAAAGAGAAAAAAAGAATATCTGTGGAAGTCAAAAAAATAAAGATAAATGGACTTCATCATGTGACTAATTACAAAAACTGTCATGTGATCTGTTCCAGAGTGATCTGACCCAACAGAGGGCAGTGTGTGAATCACACAGAGGAGTCCGACTCCATCTGCCTCCTCTTGTCTCTGCCCTCCTCTTCCTCCTGTCAGCCCCACCCAGACAGCCTGCTCACACATTAGAGAAAATCAAATAGAGATAACAGAGAAAAAGAGAAAAACAAGACATAAATCGTCACACGTGTGTAAATTTACAGAAGGCTCATTGTTAAATATAATATCAAAATCCACACTGAACCTTTATTTGACTTATTTGTGGGGTTTCCTGTGAGGTGTATTTTGAAAGGTAGCACCGGAAGTGGTGTGCTGTACAACTTCCGCTTTGACAGCGCTGCTAGGAAAAGGCGTAACGTTAGCAAGTAAACATCACAGAAAGCCGAAAACACACAGCAGACATTAGAACCACAAACACCGACTAGCTAGATACTCTCTTCGGTTCACAGAAAGCCTGCCGGTGTCGTCCGTTTTCCCGTTACCGTCCGTGGTTGTCACAGCGACTGTCAGTGTCCACATAAAAAAACACTGTCGGGGCGTTAGCCAGCTAGCTAGCTAGCATAGCCACCTAGCCCGTAGCAGCAACAGCAGCCGCAGCAGCTAGCCTAGCATTAGCATCAGACGACAAAGATGATAGCGCTAATCAACAAACTGCTGGACTGGTTCAAGGCGCTCTTCTGGAAGGAGGAGATGGAGCTGACCCTGGTGGGGCTGCAGTACTCCGGGAAGACGACCTTCGTCAATGTGATAGCGGTAAGTTCAGGCTGAGTGCTAAACGTGCTAACGCCAGCTGTCAGTTAGCATCTGGCCGCATCCATTGTTATCCTGCGGTGGTGAGGTCAGCCAGTTAGCGAGGCGGCGGGCAGGTCGATGGGATTTATATGTTTTAATTAGTGCTATATTTTAATATTATAGTAATATGTGCTGCTAATGCTACTTGACCCCCCCGCTGCGGCTCTAAATGCTACATGTAAATAAGCACCGCTGCTCTCACAGCTGCACCGGGGGAAGCTCTCAGCCTCCACCGGGAATGTGGATGCTCTTCTCGGAGAGGAAGGCCGTGTTCGGCACCTGAGCCCCGGTGCTGTTAGCGGAGTTTAAAGATCTATCCAGGGTTTTAGGATCGATCACCCCTCCCTCCCTCCATCCTGTCAGTGTGACCTTCCCTCTCCGGTCACATCTCCCTCCCTCCCCCCTCCCTCCCTCACCTGACAGCCGCCTGCTGCGCTGCACAGCTTCAGTTTTGGGTGACCCACTAACACAGATGTTCCTGCTCCCACTGGGATGCTTTCACGTGTAGAAGTTGTGGTTTGTAGTTTTGTGTCCTGCACACTGCAGCTGTGTGGAGCTGGGATGGATGTTAAAGGCTGACTTCAGCATTTCACACTTAAAAACGGCCATTTTTACACACAAACACTTTCTTGTGTCTTCCCCGGAGTAACTGCTGTGTGAGTGCACATGAGGTCAGAGGATATAATGATGATGATGATGATGATGATGATGATGATGTGGATGTGTGACAGCTGCTGAATCAGATCTGTGCTGTTCTTCACCATCCTGAAAAATAATCTAAACCATCCTGAAGTCAGTAAAAACACGTGATTCATATGATTAGAGATTGAATTATTGTATTTTAATGTAAACATGTGCTGTTGTTAAAAAAAGAATCTCCTCATTAGTGTTTTTAAATGAATATTAGAGGCTGGTGGCAGGAAGTTAAACATAATTCCCTCTCTAACATCTGTTTGTGTTGCTCTGGAAACATCAACCCAGAATATATTTAAGTTTTTCACCAAAACTACATTTCACAGGTTTACAGTTGAACGCTCCCAGAGGCCCTCTGATCCCACTGGGAGAGGAACTGAGTCTAAAGCCACTTAGTCCGTGTTTAAACAGTCACACAACATGAAGAAATGTCCCTTTAAATCTGGTTTTTACTGTAAGAACTCGCTGCTCTCCAGTGGACAGACGAGTGTTTTATTCCACCACAGAGCACGTTCAGACCAGAGGGTTATGGCCTCCTGAAAGTAGAGAGATGGGGGACGTGGACCTGGACCTGATCCTGGTCCTGATCCTGGACACCTCAGTCATTGACCTTTTTGTCCTGTTAATCATCTTAAGACGTAAAAATCAATACAGTGTATCTGCGATGAGCAAAAATCAGCTGATAATGGAGCGCAGAGGTCAATGGTTTGTCTCACTTCCTTTTTTTTTGAAAATGTTTTTGTTCAATTTCATTCAGCCAATAACAAAAACACATGGTGTGTGTGTGTGTGTGTGTGTGTGTGTGTGTGTGTGTGTGTGTGTGTGTGTGTGTGTGTGTGTGTGTGTGTTACAGTCTGGCCAGTTCAGTGAAGACATGATTCCTACGGTTGGGTTCAACATGAGGAAGATCACTAAAGGCAACGTCACCATCAAGGTTGGTAGTTCTGCTGGATAATAATCAATAATGTTATAGATGGATTATAAAAATCCCCCATAAACATTAAATGTCTCTTAAACATTTTCTCTCTGCTGATCAGTAAAAGTTTATCTTGTCTTAGTTAAAGGGTACTTCTGGTATTTTTAAGCTTTGTACATATTTTGGTGTCTACAAAGAGTTGGAATTGGCACTGCAACATCTCTCCAAAGCCACAGTCATTTTACCTCACAGAACAGAGGACAAACAACCAGTTCCAACACTTTTACTACCTACCAGTCACTCACACACCAGGCTGTGGACAGAGAGGATCATGGGTAGAAACACCACAGTTATCCTATGATTAAATCAAGAATTAGGCTCCCACTCACTGAGTGAACGCTCCTACAAAACATTAATTCCAGCTGTAAAGCCTTCAGCTGTTAGAGTCAACACAGAACACAGAACACCCGTCCTTTATGTCAGCATGCAAACATCAAATCATTTACACCACTTACAACATGAAAATCTGCCAGTTGTACCAACCAGTAGATCCAAACATTTAGGAGATTAGAATTATGAGTACAAAGAGCCAGAAATGAGCTCACTGCAGAGTTTCCAAGCAAACAGAAAATGTGCCCTTTATTTTATTTTACTAGTTTTTCTTCTCATGTCTAAACCACACTTTGTCCTGTCTGACTCTCTCCGCTCTGTAGCTGTGGGACATCGGGGGTCAGCCTCGGTTCAGGAGCATGTGGGAGCGTTACTGTCGAGGAGTCAGCGCCATCGTGTAAGTCCTGCTCTCCTAAACTGTGCCCCCCCCCCCGTGAGGGTTTCTGCTGAATCCTGCTAATGGATGCTATTGGATCCTTGGAAAGAGTCGGACACAGACTGTGACTGTGGAGTCTTGTTGTGTCGTATTAGTCCAGTTGTCCTGGTGAGACGGGACGGGAACGCTTTATGTAACGACGAGTGATTCGGCTTCTCCTACAACCTCCTTTTGTAGTTTCTCTTCAGCAGGGCGGAGGTTGAGGCGGCTGGAGCGCCGTGTGAGCTGTTTTCTGATGTGCTGTTGAAGTGACTGAACGTGTTTTCCTCTTGTTGTAGCTACATGGTCGACGCCGCCGACCCCGAGAAGATCGAAGCCTCCAAGAACGAACTCCACAACCTGCTGGACAAACCGCAGCTGCAGGGAATTCCTGTAAGAGACTTAAGAATCATCTCCAGGCCGTGAAAGATGCAACTGAAACTATCAAATCCAAACAGTTTTGGAAAAGTCAGGGCAAACTGGTTCCATTTTTCTGCAGCCAGATGTTTTTGTTTAGTCTTTTCCTGCTGTAGGGCTCTGTGGTGTGTTGAGCTGGCTCATCTTCCTCCTGTGTGTCTCCAGGTTCTGGTTCTGGGCAACAAGAGGGACCTACCAGGAGCGCTGGACGAGAAGGAGCTCATAGAGAGGATGTGAGTGGACGCACCCCAAAAATCATGTCGGTGTTTTCTCTGTTAACCAGGCTGCATCACCACGGTAACCTCAGGGGTGCAGACGAGTCACCGTTTAGTGAAAATCACCATTTTGAATCCAAAACAGGCTCTTTAGTGAACCTGATTTTCAAATATCAGTTTACACGACTATTTTCCTTCGTTTTCACGAGGTGAACTACTCAAATAATCTTTGAATAGCTCACAACCACTATCGAATAGTATTTTAGCTGGAAGTGTTCGTCCCAAGTTCAGCTGAAATGGAACACAGACCGCTCAGGACCAGAACACGGTCCTGGTTTAAATTGGCCACGAAGAGCGCCGCCCTCCACCAATCGGGTGATGTCATGGTGGCCACGTCCACTTCTGTCATACTGTGTGTGTGTGTGTGTGTGTGTGTGTGTGTGTGTGTGTATAATTGCTGGTGCTTACGTGTCATCTGACTGTTGGTTATTGATTGTGTGTTTTTAATCAGGAACCTTTCGGCCATCCAGGACAGAGAGATCTGCTGCTACTCCATCTCCTGCAAGGAGAAAGACAACATTGGTACAACACACACACACACACACACACACACACACACACACACACACACACACACACACCCTAATGCACCACTGTGTTCAGATGACGAACACGTCCTCATTCACTGCGTTGGCACAATGAAAACCCAAAAAAACACGTTGAACCAGGACAAAGTTCACCTGCAGCGTGATGTCATCCTGAGTTAAAACTAATAAAAACACTTTGGCGCTCTCGGCGGATCACTTTGGGAGGTGTACAGTGTTTGTGCTGCTCACCTGCTCCTGCCGGTCACAACATCTCCAGGTGGTAAATCCTGTCGTCCGGAGGTCTAACAGCAGCCAGCTGAGCCTCCGTGGTGCCGAGCCACCTCTGATTCACTCGGCTGTATCAGGGCCGTGTGAAGTGACCCAACGTGTCCTGCTGCTTCACATCAAACATGGTCCATCAGCCAACCAGCAGGGGGCTTTTATTGTGAAGCAGCTGTAGGAAATGAGCCGCAGAGCTGGTGTCAGTCTTTGATTAAAAACAGGACTACACAGCATGTGGACATGTAGGTTTTAAACAGCTATGTATGGATATAGCATATGATTATTATTCCAGTTATAGGGAGCGGTGGTGTTGTGTTGAACTGCATTATAATGAAGGGTAACGTCAGTAGTTTTAAACCCTATTTGTTCATATTTTGGTGTGTAAATGACTCAAATCTTTCTTGTGTGATCAGAAACAGCCGTTGTGTCGCTCTCTTCAAACACACCAGACTCCATTGACAAAAACAGTAATTTTACCTCGCAGGGCACAGTAGTCGCTGGTGTTCCACTGCCAAGATCGGTTAGTTAGTTTGTGCCGTTGTGTGTTGTACAAGTGTTGTGTTGAATCGCAACTAACCATTTAAAATACCCAAAGAGTCACAATATAACACGAACAAACTAACAGATCCAGGAAGCAGTGGATCAGCAACTCCTGCGTTCTGCAAGGTAAAATGACCGTTTTTGTCAATGGAGTCTGGTAGCTTTGAAAAGAGTGATGTAACACACACAGTTACACACAGTGTGTTTCTGTTTCTGCACACACACACACACACACACACACACACACTTCCTCTGTCTGACGTCACACCATCTATCTCTAATCTCTCTGCAGACATCACTCTTCAGTGGTTGATCCAACACTCCAGGACTAAAAGGAGTTCCTGAGAACAAACACGCCCCCAACAGAACAGGCCACGCCCACTTGTCCTAACACACACTCGCTCTTCGATCAAACCCCCCCTCCCCCACCTCCCCAACCTGAAAACTTTACTCCCTAACCCCCCCAGTCACCCCTTCACCTCGGGACGCACTGATGCCTCGTTTCTGTGTGTTACCACAGTGTTTAGTGAAGCCAGACGCAGGTAGAACATGTCAGACACCAAACCAAAGCCTCGCCGTCACCGTCCTGTCTCCTCATGTGGACGGGCAAAAGGTGTCCCACTGATTTCACAATCAATACATCAGAAACAAAGCTCACAGAGCTACTTCTAACTCATACATTGGGGTTGATTGTAACTTCCTGATGTTTTTCTTTCTGTATCATCATCAGTAGAATCATGACAGCACTGATGCGGCCTGTAGAGGGCGCCTGTGTTTCTGCACACACACCAGCACACATGCTACAAACACACCCAGAAAACAGGTAAAAACAGATAAATCCCAGCTTAGAAATGTATCTACACAGGTGTTAAAGGGTCATTTCACCCAAATCACAGAGCATTTTGAACGGGAGACACTTATTAAACAGTCTGTGGTTTATCCAGAGTAACCAGGACACTGACGCTCCACAAACTAAACCTCCAGTTCGCTGCAGTGGAGGCAGACGCCTGAAAAGTGGCGTGAATAAAACCAAAAAAAAACCCATCGTCATGGACACAAGGAGGAGAGGAAATACACGTTTTGTCATTTGGGTGAAATATTCTTAACCTGTGAATCACCAGAATAAAAGCAGTGAAGCTGTTTGGTAGCAGCAGTAGAAAAGTGGTATCAGTGCATCTTTACAGATCCACACGACAGCCTCAGTTATTATCCCCGACTTTGAATTAAACATCTTTTATATACGTGGCAGCCGCTCGGTCGGCCATGTTGGCTTTTAATCACCACCGTAACTTTAAAAAAAATAAAACAAAGGGGGAGGAAGACGCACATTTAGCATCGTTAGCCAGTTAGCTGGAGCCCGTTTTGTGGATCTGTACTCTCCCTCCCATGATCCTCCTCTCCCGTCACCCCCACCTTCATCACGTCTCGGCCGTTAGCCACAAATCTGCCTTCATCGTTCCCTCTCTCCTCCTCTTCCTCTCCTCCTCTCTTTTCTTTTCCCTTTCTACCTCCACATCTTCCATCCATCCATCCCTCCATTTTTTTTCACATTTCTATAACCCTGAGGTCCCCCTCCTCCTCCCTCCGTCTGTTGTGAACTGCTTGTCCTCCTCCTCCTCCTCCTCCTCTGTATTCCCTCTGTCCTTCCTCCTCTTTTCTTATTTTTGGATGTTCCCTCCTTTCCTCGCCGCCAAGCCCCGCCCCTCGTTGTCTCCCCCCCCCCCTCTCTCTCTCCTGCTGAGCGAGGGATTAAAAACCTTTTTATTGCACTGTTGATTTTGGTTTTGTAAGATATTAATAATGAGAATAATGTTAATAATCTTCTTATTGTGACATAACCTGGTCTGTCCAGATTTAAGGAAGTGGTACTTTAACTGGAGAAGGAGAAATGTTATTGTTTCTGTTCATATCTCTGTAATAAGCTTTTTATTTTGTATTTGTTTTATATTGTCATTATTTTTTATGCTTGTTTGTTTGGCTTCATGAGTCTGCTCTGGACGTGAAGCCGGAGTTCAGTGTTTTCTGCTCTGAGACGTCTGCTGATTGGACCAGGGGGTGTCACGTGATCAAACGCAACTGCAACTCACACATGTATTAAATATTTATTCTAAAAATCGATTTTGATTTTGAAAAGTTTTCATCCATTTATTTTCCTCTCGACACAGTTTTGTGATTCAGGACACCAGGAGTGACAAACACAATATATTCTGCATTTGGAAACATGCTGACAGGTGCAAAAGTCAATAAATAGATCATCCTAATCAAAGAAATTTGTCTTTTCCAATCTCATCAGCATCCGGGCGTACAGACGGACAAATATGGAAGTCTGTTGCTGCCAATATTGGGAAAAACTATTTAATTAAAAATGAAATATGCATTTTTGAATAGAATAGCCTTTATTGTCATTGCGGTACAATGAAATTAGGGCTCTTTTTATTTTATTTTATTTATTTTTGTGGCTATAAAATGTGACAGACTTCCTGCAGTGTGACGCCCTTTAACAATGTCGTACTGAGAGTGAAGCTGAATGTGAAAATGGCAAACTGGACTTTGCATTTAAATATGATTAGATTACATTAGATTCTGGTTTTAGCTCATTTTTAAACAAAATTAAATGTAAATATCTTTTTTCTTTCTCGGTTATTTTTAATTGTCAAATCATGAAAAAACACAGTGAAAAATCTTAACATTATATTATTTCCATTTTCATTAGGAAATACGCTGAAATCAGGACGTAATTCACAAAAATCCAAATGGAAATTTAATTTTCAAGGTTAGTTTCACATTTAGTTTCTTCCCCTGTCGTGTCAGTGTTGAGCTCAGGAGCACATTTTCATTTTCATTTCAGTAATAATACATTTGCAAATGTGAAAATGACAAATAGACTTTAAAACATGTTGTGTTGCACCATGGGCACACAAATTGGAATGACTCCGTTTTGGTGTTGGCGGCCATAGACGTCCACACAAAGAGGTGTTTAACAAATCTTTATATTCATGGTAAACCTGACCCGACAGGAAGGAGTTTGGACTCATTTATTTATGTGTTTTTTTTTACAATCAGTTGGTCTAAATTTCGCACCAGTTTTTAGTGAATGTGAAGGAACATGTTTGGGTTTTTTTGGTGTGAATCGTAGCGACACATTTTCAGGCATGTAAACTTTTAGCAAAGTGGAGAAATGATCAGATTTAGTGTGAAATATTTCACGTTTTGATAGATTTGACAGTGAAAAACTGTTTATTGGCCAAACTGTTAGAACATTTGAGGATTTTAAAAGAAATATTGATGAAATTTTGATTTAAACAGTACGTACCTTTGTAGCGAATGTCACCGTTAGCATGATGCTAACATCCACACTGCTTCTGTTTGCTTGTTATTGATCGGCTCTGTCCTCCTATTGGTTCACATCACGTTCTGACACATCCTGGTCCTGACAGCCGCCAATCAGACTGCAGAGCAAACAGGAAATGGAAGAAACCTTCCTGTCTGTGTGTTGTTCTGTACTGAGGTCATTTTGTTTAAGAGCGCTCAGACGGTCAGCGGCTTCATGTGGGAGATCAATTCTGACGGCACACATTCACCTGCTTCACGCTGTCGGGCCAAACGGGGTCACATTTAGGGTCGACGGGGACTTGAGGCCTTTCTCGGTCTGCAGTCGTGTTTTCTCGTGAAACATCTTCAGTTACGGCCCAACTAGATCATTTTAAGTATCGCTAAATCTGCTGAATACTTTAATGATTCGTCTGGATCAGTCCAGAGGATCCTTCTGTGGTAGTCGAGTATCAACGAGCAAAATGGCAAAATGCAGTCAGTCCCAGAATTTACGGCTATAACCGACCGAATTCAGTTAAAGTACAGACTCGTGTGTCTCCCAAGTCAGAGTTCGAAAGAAAGCAAATGCAAACTCTCAGCAAAGCAAAACAAAACATCAAACCCCAAAATCGAGAGATAAAACTCTCAAAAATGGCCTCGATTTGTTCTGCAGCTGCTGCAGATGTCAGGCTGTTCTGTTCAGATCAGATCGACCGGAGTTACCGAGGGTCAGAAACGGGGTTTGATGTTGCTCTTCGGCCGTTTAGACTCCAAAAGGTCATTGACCTTCATCAGCCTGAACCTCTCAGTCCAGGTTCACTCACCTGTTGGACGTCCGGCAAACACATCGATCTTATCAACAGAAGCTTTAAGCTCAGTTGGTTGTTTTTTTGTTCTGAACGCTCCACGTCAGCAGCAGCCATCTTGTTTGTGTTACGAAAAACGCCTCGACGTTCGGTCATCGTATCAAACTCGTCCCGTATTGGATGAACAGGACGGAGCTCCGGTGATCCAACGCCCTCTTCTTTTAATACCGACCCCTTCGGGCCACCAGGTCGCCGCACCGTGCCGTGCTCTGGATGCCGTTTTAAGAAATCGTGCCAACGCCAGAAACACCTGAGGAGTCTAATCTGTATTATTATTTAAGTCCAGAAATGAAAACAATAACCGGAGTCGCGCTGCAAAGCAGAAGGTCAGATTTGACCCGAACAGCTGATATGTGTTTGGCTTCGCAGCAGCTGGTCGACTCTGAGATTCACCAGCCACTTTGACTAGTTAACCAGCTGTTAAACCAGCTTGGCGCCGTCACATGACCGCTGTTTCTGGCCTCGTTCGCCGGGTCGAATGTGTGAATCTCCCCCGCAGCTCTGCTCTGGTCCGTTCTGGTCTCTTCTGTTTGCATGCCGAGGGCAGGGATTGTACATCTGTGGGACCCGATGAAGTAAACGATTATTTTGGTGCCACTTTACCAGAAAATGGCCTGGATCCAGTGTGTCTACCTGAGTATTAAACTAGAGAGAAGTAACGTAAGTACGCGATGTGAAATGTAGGAAAAGCAGTGCAATAAAACAGAAGTCTGGGCATTGTGATTGAGCCTGTTTTTACATGCTTCTTTATGCCTGAGCAGGATCACACGGCGGCTGTGTGCTTACAGTACTTTTCTTCCAGGTGATTACACTGGAATATGGTCATTGTAATGTATAGGCTGATTTTTTATTTACTTTTTTTTTTTTCATGGCAAATAATCTAGTGACGTCCTGCGAGCCTGCATGTACAAACTGAAACTGTCGGGGATGTGAGATGTGTCATGGGCGCTTGTATCCTCGTCAGAAAACCAGAGATTTCTGCAGAGTCGACAGCAAAATAGAACAGAATCCAGACGGAAACGTCACCATCAGTTTAATATACGTATTATTAGATTAGAACCGTCGGCAGAAGTCGTGTTTAGGACCTGATAGCCGCTAATTTATCCGGCATCGCCTTCGTCGAGGCGCCGAGCGAGCTGAGCTGATGGTGAAAGCACTGCAGAGCTCTGATTGGTCAGAAGGACACAGGACGTCCTGTGGAAACCCGCAGTTTTTAAATTGCAGAGCCACCGACGATGGCGACCCAGATTTGAAAAAAACAGCAAA